>NC_053117.1:34445357-34745357 GCF_010015445.1 Perca fluviatilis
GTGATTAAGTAATTGATTCAACTGGAAATAAATGGTAGATACATTGCAGCCCTAATCACAAAATAAAGATCTTTACAACGTTACCTTGGGAAAATTGTGATCAACATTTCTGGCTATTTTACAGACGAAGCGAAAAGTTGATTAATAGAGATAATAGTTGGCAGACAAATGGATAATGGAAATAATCTTTAGTTGCATCCTTATTTCCTGGAGAATATTTCTTTTGGAGAAATATCATTCCAATTACAACTCTTTACAGAGTGTTTTGTGGATTATTCAGAGTGACAGGCACAGTGACAGGGAAAAAAAGATGAGTTTAAATTGAACCTTTCCATGCTGTGAACACCACAAGTGGTAGTTTAAGCAGCATTGCAGTTAGGGCTGGGAAATATATCGATTTTATATCGATATCGTGATATAGATATCGTCTTAGATTTTCGATATTCTAATATCGTAATATGACATAAGTGGTGTCTTTTACTGGTTTTAAAGGCTGCATTACAGTAAAGTGATGTCATTTTCTGAACTTACCAGACTGTTCTAGCTGTTCTATTATTTGCCTTTACCCACATAGACGTTATGTCCACATTACTGATGATTATTTATCACAAACCTCATTGTGTAAATATTTTGGGAAAGCAGTAATTGTCAACCCTACAATATCTTTGCAATATCGATATCAAAGTATTTGGTCAAAAATAATGTGATATTTGATTTTCTCCATATCGCCCAGCCCTAATTGCAGTAAAACTTTAGACTGTTCTTTTGCTGAAGATCTGAAAGGGAAAGGATACAGTCATCGCGATTCCTCCAAACAAGAACATGAAAACAAAATCCGCCGTCCTTCCCCGGAAACAGCCTTCCTCCAGCATCCGACAGTATCGATAACTTCCTTTAGTTAAGGACTCTGCTGCAGAAATGAATTATTAGACTTTATAGTAGTGTTTTTATAGATCCACTGAGATATTCATTTTGTGATAAAAGATACAGAAAGATGATGTTGAACACGAAACTGAATCCAAGAGAACCAAAGAAGAGGAAGCTGGTTATCAGGCGCCATATCTGAGAGAAAGAGATAAAAGAAACAGTTTAAATATAATAACGTACTATATGGCCATGTTTGGCAATGTAACAGCTCATAAATGATACCTGGTATCTTCTGATGATGAGGTCTGGGTTAAAGTAGAGCTGGAAGGGGGTGATGACCTCAAGTTGCTAAAGTAAATTAACACAGCTTGAGATTAATCAGCAAATTACAGTATGTATAAAGACATGCATGGATTGTGATTATTCTTGGGATATTTGATTTGTTTCATTGGTAACATTAAGCCCCCCCTATTTAGCATATATAAGCATTTAATTAATTTACATTTCTTTATTGGGTAACACTTTACTTGAAGGTATCTACATAAGAGTGACATGACACTGTCATGAACACAGTCATGACACATGACCCCTAACCCTAACCCTAACCCTAACCATAACTTGTCATGACAAAAACCAAATGTCACTTACTAAAAGAAGCGTTATGTCATAAACGTTTATGACTTGTTTATAATGTTTATGACACGTTCATGACAGTTTCATGTCACTATTATGTAGATACTTCAAGTAAAGTGTTACAGTTTATTGATGTATTTGTCAGCCACTATAACTCCTCCATAAGTGGAGGCTGAGCGAGCTCTTGAGATCTACGTGACATATTTATTAGTTGTGCGTTATGTACACACTGTGTAGTGTATTGGGAGGGGATCCCTTATTAAATGTTACACCGCCGAACGGCATCCTGGGTACTGCTTGCTCTCTGTCGCTCTCCACAGTGCATTCAGGAACAGATGAAGAAAAACATTGTAGCAAACTCAAACATTTCGAGCATCAGAGATGTAACTTTGAGAATAAACACTTTTGTTCCCAGAAATAGCCTGGTCCCAAATAGCTAGCTGTTAATAAAAATGACGCGTATACTCTAGCATTTCTAGGGGACACAACTATGTCATGGCAGGTGTAGCTCATGATCCGAGGAAGCAGCAATACCGGAGACCTGTTCGGAAAAGGCACGTTTTCAACAGCCACTGCACTAGTAGGATTCCAATGGTTTCAACTGCACTCAAGATTAATAATTAAATTAGATATTTAAAACAATATTCATATCTTACCCTTTTTGTAACTGAAACTCAATAATTAACCTTTAACTGACATGTAAACGGCCTTCATCTGAAATCTCAATTGCTTTCATCTTTTACTCTTAAACTATTTAGTTTCAAATCTTACACTTCAACTAAAATTTCAAGTGCTTTTTTTGCCCACTTTACCTGACGCTTCAACTGCTTTCGCCCATTACACATCAACCAACATTTCTACTGTCAATGCCTGCGAATCAACAGACACCGTTTTAAATGCACAGATTAAAGCTACAGCACATCAACACTTTAACACAAATCTCAACTGCTGTTGTTTTTTTACTCTGTAACTGACAGTTCAACTGCTTTCATCTCATACTCTTTAAATGAGTTCAACTGCACCCTGTGATTACCTGTGAACTCATGGCTCAACTGTGTTCAGCACTCTCTTCAACTGAAACAGCTCAATAATTAACCTTTAATTGACATCTATCAACTTCTTTACACTGACACCTCAGTTCCTTTCAATGCTTACATTTAAGTTTCAGCTTTATTGTCATTATACAAAACAGGACTGCACAATAAAATAAAATGCCGCTGTAGCCCCCTACATGCTACACACAGAACATTTATACACATATTTTAAATTACAATAAAATAGAAGAATGTCTATAAAAGCAGCACTAAAGGAGATTATATTTACAAGATACACACACACACACACACACACACAATAGAAATATTGTGTGTAATAAACCTTTTAAACTTTAACTGATACTTCACTCACTTTCTATACTTTAACTTTTAACTCTGATACATCTCAAAATTTAACTTGTTTATATTGTTTTAGAAGCTCCAAAGACTCAACATGTTAAAACAAAAAACTATTTCAAATGTTTTTGATCTGATTCACATTTTTTTCGTTGGAAAAGACAGCAAATGTGGAAACTGTTTGCTGGTTAGTCTTTTATCAATTTGTTTCACCTAAAAGAAGCGTCAAAAAACAAAATAATTTAGCTCTTAATATAACAATAACATAATAAGTAGCTTGATTGTGAATTCCAACAGTCAAAATTTAGAAATGAATAGTCCCCTACTATCTCTAAATCATTTGTTTCGTGTCTAATCAAAGCTTGGAGGTCAGAGTTTAAACTCTGTTGTTGTCTTCATTGTTACGACATGTTGTTGTTGTTGTTATTTCTTACCACAGCAGCGGTGGTGAGCACACAGGCGGTCGTGTAGGCTCGGGTCACCACGGGGATCTGAAAATACTCCTGAGTGAAGCTGTGAGCCATCACTGATGCTGCTTGCCTCACTGTCAGCAATGATTTACTCACTGAATGCACCGCACAGGCCCCGCCCCCTCTCTCTGCCACCAGCCAATCAGATTCACTCATCAATTAACACCATCCACCCCACACACTGCAAACCTTTTACATATTATAGTCACTTTAAATGCAAATAAATTAGAATCCAGATGCAGAAATGTAGTTTTTAACTTGCTTTCTTTTTTCTAACATCTCCACATGTAATCCCAGTGTTGTGATATTTTCCACATTCTTATATATTAACCTATTAAGAAAAAAAATCCTTAATCTCAGTGGGATTTAGTTTGTGAAATAAAATTTGTATTAAAAAATATTTTAAAAAGTTTAAATAACTGACAATATTTAGGACTGAAAATGTGATAGTAATAATTGCACAACAATAAGTAGACGAATAAAATTCAAAAAATAAGATGACTTATTTCAACTAATATTGTGCATGAGAATTTATTTACAAAATGTTACATTTTCGAAAGAGGAATTTACAATTTAAAGCTAAAAGTGAATCAATATTTATGTTTATGTATTTGTTAAATCACTGATTATTCAGTCTATGAAAGATTTAATTAAAACATGTTTTAAGGGTCCAGTGTGCAACGTTTTTAGTTATTCATTATCTGTGTTGCCCTTTTTCATGAACATTTACCTCCACCATCAATTCCAAGCATTCCTTTGTCTAGCTTCCCAAGTTTGAAGAAGGAAACATGGAGGACCACACGTATTCAAAATCCAAATTTCAGGAACAGGAGTCTTCTTTTTCTTCACCCAGAAAAAGAAAAAGGAGATTGAAAAGAGCAAGCGACCGGCTTTTTGAAGCGTGAAGGCTACCGTAGTTGTAATACGTAACTGCGTTGCGCGAGAGAGTTCATCGCGATATATGATCTCAACGCCAGATGGGAGTAATTCCTACACATTGGGCCTTTAAGACGTACCAGCATCATTCTGTTACAGCAAAGATCATAGTTATTTCTGACATTGTAAATTATGTTTTAGCAAAATATTAAGTCTCATACACAATAAATGTGATGTTTCTAATTACGAAACAAATTTACATTTATTAATAATAAGAAAATTATTCAGATTTGACTGGAAAATGAACTTCTATGTCTTTCAACCAGTTAAATTCGTACAATACACTAGTTTTTCTTTTAAACATACATATTTTTCTCATACTCAACACAAAGACTGAAGTAAGTAAGTTGGTCAAAAAGAAATGTATTTCCATATGCACAACGGGTAAAAAAAAAAGCATCTAAAAAAAGTTAATTCTTTATTTAAAACTATTAGAGTATGTCTAGTTTTAAATCTTTCGTAGTATATCAGCTTTTATCTCTCCAGACGCAGCAGCGTTTAGTAAAAAGGTTATGGTTTTATTAGAAAGAAAACAATATGCAGTTCATACATTTGAATGTACAGGGTAAAGGCTACATATGAGTAAACAATAATAATAATCAAAGACATCAACAAACAGCAACACAATTATGCTAAGTTGTTTGTGTATAAATATTCTTTCACTGATTAACACTTAAGATGTAGAAATGATACAAAACAAAGTCTGAATGATGAAAACTGTAACAACTCGTCAGCGTCCCGCACTGAAAAACTAACATCTGATGAACTCCACAGTCTGTGCTGAGCCTTCACGTTTCAAGTGCTGCAACCAGGAACACAGCGGTTCTCAACCTGCAGGACCTGACCCACAAAGAGGTCAGAACATGAGTTTATCAGGTCCATGAGATCCTTACACTATCCTGCAGTGGTGGAAGAACTATGCAGATTCTTTACTTAAGTAAAAGGTCCAACAGTGTAAAAATAATCCATTACAAGGAAAAGCTCTGCATTCAAATTTTACTTTTAAAGTACAGAAATATTATAATAAGTGTGCTGTTGATGTGCACTGTTCTCCCACAATGCAATGCACCAAGGAAGTGGAGGAGGTGCTCACAGCTGGGAAACAAAGTAAACTGCAGTTGGGGGTGAAACAGCTCCAGAAAGATCTTGGAAAACCGAAAATAAGAATTAAATCATAGGGCACCTGCCCTGTTTAGTTCGGTTGAATCGCTCTAGAGTTTGTTTTGCCCCTTGGTGAGGTTTGTTTGGGCAGGTGAGAACGCGGCAATCGCAATCGGGTGCGCACCAAAAGCAGAACGCTTTCAATCCAACTCTGGAGCGGTTCGTTTGTGGTGAGAACGTGATCCGACCTGGAACCGCACCAACTATATATACTCTGCAAGTCTGAGCTAATGTCTCCTGTGGTCAGTTGTGTTTAGCAATCTTCGATGCAGCAGAGCAGCAAACTGTAGCAGCTTGCAGTGTTTTTATCACAGAAATAGACAGCTGTCAAGCTCGCCGTCCGTCACTCGCATCTCCGTGGTCAAACCAGCCGCGGTTCAAATTGGAGACAGACGCTGGCAGAGCAAGATACTTCAGATACAGTATTAGGGGACCACTAAGGTCTATATAAAAGAGATTTCAGATACACTATTAGGGGACCACTAAGGTCTATATAAAAGAGACTTCAGATACAGTATTAGGGGACCACTAAGGTCTATATAAAAGAGACTTCAGATACAGTATTAGGGGACCACTAAGGTCTATATAAAAGAGACTTCAGATACAGTATTAGGGGACCACTAAGGCCTATATAAAAGCATCCAAAGAGCACCATGTCATGGGACCTTTAATGAAATGAGCTGGTCTGACCACGGAGATGCAAGAAATATACACGAGTCCACACAGGACATTCTTCCTGTATTTACTTTCTTGCTCCTGCCCCCAGACACATCCGACCAATAAGAGGTCTTTTTTTGCGGAATTTTGTAATGACGCATTTTGGTACGCTTGGATTTTTCCAGGTATGAAATGAATCCGAACCAAGGGGAAATCGCTCCAAGTTTCCAAACTCGTCAACTGATTCGGACCAAAGCAAACGAACTACAGGTGTGAAAACGCCCTTAGTGAAACAAAGTCAAAGTCCTGTTAGTATAAAATGGTAAAGTATGAGTTTTGTATACTAACTGCAGCAACAGTTAACTATTGGCAACTTTGATTTTTAACTATGTATTTTATAAGCTTATCTTGTGTTTTTATCAATGCACATTTCTTTATAATAAAATTAATTATTATCTCCAGCTATCGAATAAATGTAGTGGAGTAAGAGAAAAATGTCTGGCTCTAAGATTTAGTGGAGTAGAAGTATAAAGTAGTAGAAAATGGAAATACTCGGGTATCGTAAAAGTACCTCAAAATCCTACTTAAGTAAATTAACTTAGTTACTTTCCACCACTGCCATACAGCTGGTAATCTATGTGCGTGTGTGTGTGTGTGTGTGTGTGTGTGTGGGGGGGGTTTGAGAACCGCTGATCCACCCAGCAGCTGCTGTCCCTGAATGTGTCACACTGACCAACCTGAATAGAGCACCATGTTATGTTATAGATAAGCAATGACTTCATCAAGCATGAGACATGAGAGAGACACAAAATATGAGGAAATATCTCACTTCTCCTGCTGAACTCTAGATGGTGCCCTGAAGCTTTTTTTTTTTTTTTACCACCACAGAGGTCCTGCAGACTGGTGAGTGATCAACAGCTTCATGTTAGAGGAGTGACATCAAAACATGACATACAGTGATGTTGTGTCCTTTTGCTTCACAATATGAGCACCTAATAAAAGGCCAGCACTGTCCACACAGTCTGCGAACAATCAGCCACACAGATTTGTGTGTAGTTAGGTCGACGTCAAAATATAGCAACATATACGCTTGGCTGAGGTGGAAAAGTTGATGTATCTATGAAAAACTATAAAAAAAAAAACAAAGTGTGATGAAGTACAATGGAAACAGACTTCTTGAAGAACTTATAACGTACATGAAGCGTGACTTAAACATCCTCTGAAGAGCTAAAATCATCAGATCTGTGTGGAGCCTGTAAACTCCCTCACATTCATACATGAAATACACATAATTGTTATATTTCCATCATGTTTCCCACATGGTTATCTATTGTTTCCTCTTCTCCTGCAAAGGTTTAATGGGGTAACACTTAACACTTTATAATAACCCATCGCTAATAAATTGATAGTTAAACTTAAATTAATAGTTATTTTACTGTTAACTAACAACAAATTCATAATTAATAATGTTTACTAATTATTAGTTATGCTTTAATTTATGCTATTTTAAAAGTTTAATGTTGTTCACATCAAAACATTTTATATATATATTAACTTTTTGTTAATGATTAAGAAATTGTTTGTGAACCGTCAGTAAACATAATTTGGATGTCTATTGTAAAGTTGCATCTGATGAAAATAATACCTTGTTAATGGTTAATAAAGACTTTGTAAAGCATCTATAAACATTATTTAGATAGATATTATCAGTGCTCAAATAATAAAATAATCACCTCTTTTATAGATCGCCAAATAAAGATCTAATGCAATTATTAATCACTGACAAAGTATTACCTATTTATCTGAAGTTAAAAACTTATTATTGTATATGACACTAAACTAATGATAAAATAACTTAATTAATTATAACATTACGAATAATGAGTAAACATTATAATCATCATTTCATTGTCTTTTAACAGTAAAATACCTATTAACTAAAGATAAATTAACTATCAATTTACCATTTATTAGTGATGGTTATTATAAAGTGTTACCGTAAACTTGACTACACAGCATGAGAGTGAGTGCTGCCAGAGATCACTTCAGGACATTAAACGCCAAATGCTTTGAAAGCTGAGTCGTCATGCTCGGTCAAAGTTACAACTGTGTCTTAAAAGTGACGTGACTTTTGTTTATATGTTCTGGTTCATGGTCAGTGTGAGTGAGGCTGGCAGGAAAATCAACTGCATGTGTGATCACATCCTTAACCTTGTGCTTACCGGCCTCAATGTTGAATGATTTCTAGGTGTAAAGTTTACAGAATTCAAAAACTAAAGTTAAACCGCTGCACCAAATGTTCAAATCTACCTTCTGCAGCTTGAAGTTTGATGTCACCCTTCAAACACTTGAGGATCAGAGAGTCCATCCATGATGAAAAAAACAGAAGAGCTGAAATGGAAAACATCCTCTACAGTCTGTGCTGGTTCTCTCTGCGAACCAAAACAAGTGGGGAAAAATATCTAAATTTTAGGCCCAAAGACAGGAAGTGAGAACAATGCAGCATCACACGTCATTACTACAGGGCCCAGATCTCAGCCTGATGGTGACAAAAATTTGCAAAATAAATATGAGTATAGCTGCACAGGAGGTGCCAAGTCTGAGGAAACATAACTTGGTTTTCCTGAGAAGAAGGTGTAATTCAATAAATGGAGTAAAGCATAAACAGATTTAAAGGAGATCGTCTCATCCCTCTTGAATCCCCAGGATGAACACACAAACGCCTCTGCGCCGAGAACTCTTCATAGTCAAAAAAAAGAAAATCCGTTAGCGTGATTCTCCACAGTTAAAGACTCACACATTTCTACAGCCGAAAAAATCCATGCCGACGTAGCGAGGGTAGCCCTCCAAAGAGTTCATGCCAACGGGATCGAATTTCCAGTACTGTCGTCCTCGGATAAAGTGAGCGTAGCCTGAAAGATAGAAAACACAATGTGAAATCTGTGTGTAAGTACTCAGTCTCAGGGGATCTTGCAAAGTATTTTATGTCTCAAAATTGCAGTAATATTTTACAATTCAAACTTAAAGAACTTACTGATATTCATACTCTTGTTCCAGAAAGAATAAAAATGAGTTTAGGAAATCTCAAAATGTCAGGAATGCATTTGTTTGTTGCTGTTTTGATTAGAAGTAGCCTGCGCGGACAGTGAACTTGTTACCTACTACGTCCTTGGTGCTACCTATGACAGCTTTAAGGTTAAGTCATTATTTTAGTAATGTTTTTATGTTTGGTATATCTTTCAGTCATTTAAAGCCTTTTAATGCACCCAAAAGGACAACAAATCAGTGTTAGTCAATGCGTGCTTTAATGCTTTTGCTGCATTTATTCATTACAGAGGAAGTCGATTTCACATTGGTTGACTGTTTTAAGCGATGTATTACAGGTTATAGCCCCTAGCTGTACTTCCTACACTACAATGTAGTGTTTCAAACACACTCCACCAATCCAGTGGTGTGTTTGAGCTGACACATTGGAGATTATTCAGTTTTAGTAACTTAAAAAAAAGCAGCTCAGTTCTGCAACTACATTAATTTTTCATGCACAAACGTTTCGAGAAGGAACTAGCGTCTCCACATGTCTGTGCGTGTATGGCCTACATCACAGAGTTGAACGTGGTAATTCATTATTATACATTTTAATACAAGTCAACTGGAGCAATACATTTCATTTCCGACTTTGGCACAGGCTACCAGAGAAGTACTAGGAGAGATTTGTTTTTTTATTTGACTCTGGTTTAATAAAGTTGTCCTAATTTGGAACAATTTAATGCTGAAAACTGCTGTTCATTAACTTTGGGAAGCATTCATTCGAGGGATTTAAAAAAAAAATAGTGTTGGAATTGATTGAATTCATTCTTGTGACAGCTAGTTTGCTAATTCCTGACCGACTCTTTATGAATTAAATAATAAGGAAGGTATCTGTTGAAGGAAAACCAATGTGTGTTCAAACACTCGATGATAGGGTTGGAGGAATTCGTTTTGAGCTAATTTTCATAAATGACCGCAGCTTCGTCATGAACTGATCAGTCTTGGAGTATCAAAATCCCATTTGACTTAAGGTGCATCTCAACCCCCTTATTTGATAGCTCCTCGACTCCTCGGTCCTCGGCTGAACCGGAAGTTGTTCTGTCTCTCCTCGGTGAAGGCCGTCCCAAAGCTCTTATTTCTGCCCCGAGGAGCAAGCATCGAGGAGGGATCCTCGAGGAGATATAAGCGAAGATACACGAGAGCAGCCTTCCCGGAAGCCGTACAGCTGAAGGAGTTGCTAACTCCACACATACAGCTGACGAATTCATGTGACGCTTCAGAGGAAAGGACGTCTCCCGCTAAAAACACATTTGCTCGTTTCCTCTCTCCTCCGATGATTTCCTCGTGTCTCTCCCGTGCCTCCTCGGTCGGAGGGACTAAGACATGAGGAAGGGAGGCAAGTGGAGGAGTCAGGGATGCAATTTAAGGGCTATGGGATGCACCTATAGTAACTTTCTTAGTCTATATTTATAACGTTTCATTTCCACGATTGGTCAGGTACTGCTGGAAATTTTCGCCGGATATCACTCATTTTTGGCCAGATGTCCATCACCTTCACCTTCACCTTCACCATCACCATCGCCACCTCTTTCTTTGTGTTGGCGTTCTAAACTCTGGTGGATTTCTGAGGACTATGGTTAACTGCTCCTCAGATCTCTGCAGGGTAAATCCAGACAGCTAGCTAGACTATCTGTCCAATCTGAGTTTTCTGTTGCCCGACTAAAACAACCTTTGAACGTACACATGTTCCACCAAAACAAGTTCCTTCCCGAGGTTATTTTGCAGAGTTGCCGTTGCTCTGTCATCCCAAGACGATTGTGATTGGTTTAAAGAAATGCCAATAAACGAGAGCACGTTTATCTCCCATCCCAGAATGCTGTGTGGACTAGCCAGACTGGCAATGCAAGACTACAGTATTACTCTCTAAACCACAAATAGGAACTCTTAACTCTGTTCACTTGTTATGTTTTTTTCTCTTTTGGACCATACCGTAGACATCACTGAAAGTGGCGTCCACGTTGTCAGGGATGCCGCTCCAGTCCTGCATGCTGCGTGGGTAAACGGACTCGACCCGGTTCTCGCGGGCGCTGAACCTCCAGTAGCTGCCTGACTTGAAGAAGTAGGTGTTGTAGTTGGAGTCGTCCCCCCAGCGCAGCGCCGCCTGGATCCCGGACACCGACAGACCCAAAGTCCTGATGGACTCCGGCCCTCTGATTTGCGTCTCAGCATCGAACACCCAGTAGTTCTCACCTGCCCAGAGAGAGAGAGAGAGAGAGAGAGATGGTGAAAAATGGACGACATTCAACTCTTGTTGGTAAGTTTCTGTTTGTTGTGTCGCTTAAAGCTATAATGCGTAGTTTCTGTCTCCCCCATGAGGAATTCTAAGTAATGACAACAAAACTGTCGGTGCGTCCACATGATACAAGCCTTCCGTGAGCCTCCCCCCCCCCCCCACGTAGTTGCTAGTAGCCAAGGAGGACACGGAGGATTAAAGAAGAGGTAATTATCTTAACTCCAGTTTCTACGCGGGAAAGCCGCCAGACGCCACAATCTTCTGAACAAAGCCATACAGAGAGAGTTGTGTGGAGCTAGTGAGGTAGAAATATAGTTAACTGTCCTCAAATAATTATAAAATAAACCTTTTGGCCTTCACAGTGAGGATGGTAATATGCAACCCACATCTGGTTGAAACAAATACTATTGCACATGCTACTGCATCTTAACCACATCTAAAGGAAATACTACTGAAAGAGTTCATTGCAATAATTTCACAGCTCTGTGTTAATTAACATTTTACACCAGTTTAAACTTGCCTAAGAGTGCATGATACTTAATGATCCTACGCTCACATGAAACCATAAACCCCATAACAGCAGAGCTCAAACGTCCTCGCTGCCCACCTTGAAAGAACCAAATATTCCCAGACTTGTCTTCAAAGGCGGCGTCAATGTTGTCGGGAATCCCCCTCCAGTGACGGGATGCCAGCGCTGGGTAACCGCTCTGCAGATGCCCGTCCCTGATCCGCCAAACGTAGCTCGACTTAAAGAAGAACAGCTCCCCTCGGATTATAGACACGGCATCAAAGTCCGTCTGGCAGGCGTCGGGCTGGAAATGAGACGGATCGCGTAAGCGTAAAGTTTCTCACAAGAGGGGTTTTTATTGCAGTGGGATGCAGTGTGTTAAGGAGCCGTTTTATTGTCTCAAAAGGATCCCAAAATAAAGTAGAGGTCCAGTCTAAATCCTCTCAGTTACAAGTTACAAGAGAAAATTATCTGAAGTGGAACCTTATCCATGAGAGTTTTGTCTTTGACCCTCATTTATCATCCGTGGTTCAAAAACACATTCTTGTATGATGTGGTGCAGAGATATTCACTCTATTTAAGTGGCGTTAGAACCACAGAAACCACTAACTCTTATGGGAGACTGCTGGTTGCAATTCATATTTTTGTTCTTGACAACAAATCCCATAAAATTTAAAACATGTTTTCCTTCTTTCTCTGTGTCACAGAGCTCCATTAAATTATTTATGAGGTATTTTAAAGATGTACGTCTTCAGTAGGAATCAATGGGCTTGGAGCTGAAAGCCACGGACAGGAAGTCAGAAAATACTGAAAACGGACTAACACATCGTTGGTTTTGGTCTCTTCATGGGATTTGTTGATAACAAGAACAAGACAAAGTTTCTACAGACCTACTACAGCACTCTGGGCCCGTTTGCCTCTGACATTACCAGTTATTTTGGGCTGTTTTTTTTAGCGTGTCACTCCACGATTGGTTCTTTAAATGTTGCATCAGCTCCACTCACATTCTGAAGGATCTCATTGGTCTCTGGGTTTGATGGTGGCGGAGGCGGGGGTGGCGGTGAGGGCAGGACTTGCGGATGAGCTCCGTACAGGTACTGGATGCCTCGCTTGTCATCCACGCTCAGCTTCAGCGGGTAGGAGAAGGAGTAGTATGCCGACATGATGGCTCCTGGCTCGCTGGAGTGCTGCAGGCCCAGGACGTGCCCAAACTCATGGGCAGCAACCTGGAGAAGGTCTGTGCCTGCAGGGGTGGGTAGAGAAGACTCAGAGGGTGCAAAACCACACCTGGTTCAAATGGGGTCTGAAAATAGTTTGTTTTGACCTGCTTCAAGTGGCAGACGGCGGTATTTTGTTACCTGAGACGACAAAGTGATACAGTCATCAAAAAGTACCTCGCTGCTTCCTCTCCCTGCTGCTCATATCCCCGTTTCCAGTGGTGAAATGTAACTAAGTACATTAACTCAAGTACTGTACTCAAGTACAAATTTGAGGTACTTGTACTTTACTTGAGTCTTTTCATACTACTTTCTTCTTCTACTTCGCTACATTTCAGAGAGAAATATTGCATTTCTTACTCCACTACAGTAATCTGACAGCTTTAGTTACTTTACAAACTTTATAAGTTACTATAACAAATATTTATTTTTTTATAAAATACAAGGTTGTATTATAAATTAAACAACAACATACAGGCCTACAAGTACAGCTGAAATGATTAGACAATTAAAACCTTAGTTGATTGACAGAACTGTTTGGATTGTTTCCAGTTTCTAAAATGTGAGGATTTTTCTGCATTCAGTACTTTTGCTTTTACAGTAATAGGCTACTTAAAGTCATTTTCCTGATGATACTTACATAATTTTACTTAAGTAACATTTTCACTGCAGGACTCTTACTTGTAACAGAGTATTTTTACAGTGTGGTTTTAGTACTTTTACTTAAAGGTGCAGTAGGTAAGACTTGTAAAACTAACTTTCTGTCATATTTGCTGAATCTGACCCTATGTTCCAGTAGAACTACATGAAGCAGGTCATTTAAAAAAAAAAAAAAATCTGGCTCCTCCGGCACCACCTACAGCCTGTAGTGCGATTTGCAAAAATCCACCGCTCCCTGTTCAGATGCACCAATCAGGGTCAGGGGGGGTGTCTTACTACGTGTCAATCACTGCTCATGCACACGCATTCATTCTCCCTTGTGGAGGGAAGGGCTTAGGAGACCGTTTTGGGCTTTAGCAGAAAGGGGGGAGGGACTGAGAAGTTGTGGATGTTCAAATTTTTTGGCTAAGTCCTGGATCTTCACAATCCTACCGACAGCACCTTTTAAGTAAAGTATCTAAATACTTCTTCCGCCACTGCCCGTTTCCCTGTCTATGTCCTGATAAAGTCTCTTGTTACAGATGTGTCTGATGTATTTGACTTCTTTGTTGTCCTTGTCCTTAACTCTACGTCTATTTCTTACACTGAGAGAAACTTAAAACCAGAGTCAAATTGCTTGTATTGACATGCTTGGGCACTACATTTGTATCTGTATTTTCAAGTATTGTCTTTTGAGATCTGTTCTGTTACTGTATTCGATTTATTTCTTTATGTTCTACTAAACAGTTCAAAACAGTTTGAACCCCTCTCCTCTGGCAGGGCGCTGTGGTCCCTTGCTCCACTGACCCTGACTCTTAACACCCCACACACACACACACAAATTCCACTAAGTGTACTTATTATGGCAATAAAACCTTTTTTTGATTCTGATTCTAAAAGCAAAAAAAGTCAAATAGTCAAAAAGAAAAATGTCTGAACTAAAAATCTGTTTTCTCTTTCTCTCAGGCAAAACACTAACCCATGTGGTTTCCGAGGGTCCATGACTCGTCGTAGTCAAAGTGAACTTCGCCCTGTCGGTGTGTTTTTGGGAAGAAGGCGTGAGCGAGAATCCCGCCCGGGCCGTCGAAAGGAAGGTTGTCTCCGTGCCAGTACCTGCAGGTCCGTAAATCAAACACTCTCTGATGCACTCTGAAGGCTTAAAGCGTGATGAACTTTGTAAATCTTTTTTTCCATCAGCGTTACAGATGATAAAACAATGTCAACAACAAGTATTGAACAGTCTCACTTAGAATCATTATTTACCAGAACCCAAGGTGACATATTGAAATTGCTCTTTTTGTCCGACCAACAATCCAAAAACAACAACAAATATTAACATTTTGAATGCTGGAATCAGAGAATATTTGTCATTTATGATTTTTAAATCAAATGATTTGATTAATTTGACTAATTTTAAATGTGTCACCCCTTCAATAAAGCTTGAAAAACCAACAAAATTCAGTAAAAGTTTATCAGTAGAGTCAAAAGTATAACTCAATACATTTTATTAAATAATAAGGAATGTAAAAAGACATCTTAACACTTCCTTCACGGATTTTCCTTTAACCTCCAATCAGTTGGCAAAAATAAGGAAACTTTATCATTCTCCCTTAACCATAATATAGTTTATAAAATGAATTAAAACTTTATTAATTACACTTTGATATTTATCTTTGACTAGCTCATTTTATTGCACCCTTTTTGGGTCTTTGCATACATTTGTAGTAATGGTTCATGTATTCGCAAAGCATTTTTCATGTTACTCACCATACTATTATTATTATTATTATATTATTATGTGATAATGAGATATGCATGTGCATGTGTGATTGTTAGTCAGAGTAAATTGTCAAAGTTCACAACAGTAATGAGATGTATAAATCCATATTTCTGTCAAAATTAGACTATTTTCGTAGCATATTCATGCAGCAGGTCAAACAAAGACTGCTGTGACATGAGGAACAATAAAGCTTGAATCATGACTCAAAAGGGGAAAAACAAGAAATTGATGCAGGAAGAAACAAAACAAACTACATAAAAGAAAATGAAGTCATTTTAAAGATGACACAGATAGTTCTCTATAAAACTGGTTTTGTGTCTCTTAAGTTTATCTGTCCTTTCTCGCTCCTCTATCTCTTGTTTTTATCTTTTTGTCTCTCTGAAGTTCTTTGTAACAAAGATCTTTGTCAAAATCGGATTTAAAGTGCTCTGATTCTGCCGGAACTACACTCAGAAATCGATTTCAATTGTTTGACTCGGCCGAAGAACGGATATACTAAAAACACGAGTTCTTAAAGAACCTAAGTACAACCTCATAACTGGTGTCCTACATACACACTTTTTATTCAGCGCCACCAACATGTTGACATTTTTGTCAAGAGTGAAACATGTAGCATTTGTTCTGCTGAACTTGGTAAACATACCTGCTTTCAAAAACCAAAGTCTTGGACCACTTTAAACTTTGACCTGATGATGGCGCTATATGAAATGTCAGAGGCTCACCAAAGTTAGGAGAACATGAATGTGTGAACAGAATTTCACGGCAATGCATCCAATATATATTGTTAATTCTATAAGTATTTCCCTTTGCAATAATCTGCTTTTGTTAATCTACACATATAGCACATGTTCCTTTCTCCTTTTTATGTATGTCTTAAACAAGGTTTTTTTTCTACGTCTCAGTCCTCCCACCTTGTGAAGTCGATGCGGATGTCGGCCTTCCCACTGTGGATCTCGGTGAAGGTGAGCGGGGTGACGTCGCTCCAGATTTTCAACGCTTCCCGAAAGACACGTCGAACCTTTTCCTCACCTATCTGCCAGGGAAAACGGACGATCCTGCGGGAGATCAATGCAGGTGTCAGACACAAACACACACGCAAACCCACACAGGATGTAGAGTATAGTAGCAGAGAGGGACCACCAGCCTTGCGTGCCTCCCTCTAATCTGATATCTGCAGCACGGAGGTGTGCTGTTTCTGATGCCCTTAGGCTCACTAACAAAACACAGCATTACTGTCTCCCTTGTTCTCCTTTTAGATAAAACCACCCAGTGTGATAACTGAGAAAAAGAATAGAAACCTCCTTATCTTACCATCAGGTCTCAAACACTTCATTAATTATAGGCTACACAGTATTCAAGGGTGTCCTGATGACCTGAATATCAGCTAGTCTGACTTCCTCTGTGTACATATTTACGTTTGATTGGTGGGAAGGTATAAAGTTTAAGGTAGGATTTAAACAGCGCTCCTACTGCAAGCAGCCTTTCTTCCTGGTTTGACAACAGCTTTCAAAATCTTAATGTCACCAAGACCGAGGAGCTGTGTGTAGGAGGCAAAAGGAGAGAAGGCAGCGCAGATCCTACCTACAAGCCATTCAGTATGAAGGGCCAGAAAGTAGAACAGATCACGCACTTATCTGAGAACAGTAATAGAACATGAACTCACTTCCCAGGACAATGTCAACTACAGCTACAAGAAAAGCAAAACAGTGGCTCGCTCTTCATAGGAAACTGAGGAGCTTTAACCCCAGCCAGCTCATCCTGTCCATGGTCTGCAAATCATTAGTCTATATCCACGACATTCCACTTCCGGGATTGCTCCGGTGCAGGCAGAATTTCCGCTGGATATCCTTCTTTTTCGGCCGGATGTTCATTTCCGCTTCCTTTGTGTTGGAATTTTAAACTCCCATCAATGAGGACTATGGTTAACTGCTCCTCAGATCTCTGCAGGGTAAATCCAGAGAGCTAGCTAGACTATCTGTCCAATCTGAGTTTTCTGTTGCCCGACTAAAACAACCTTTGAACGTACACGTGTTCCACCAAAACAAGTTCCTTCCCGAGGCTATTTTGCAGAGGCACTGTGGCTCTGTCCGGTGCTTAGCGCCTCCCAAGACGATTGTGATTGGTTTAAAGAAACGCTAATAAACCAGAGCATGTTTTTCTCCCATCCCGGAATGCTGTGTGGACTAGCCAGACCCTGCTCCGCAGCGCTGTGGAGGAAGGTCTGGCAATGCGAGACTAGCAAATCATTAACAGAGAGTTCTCACATTTAACATTGTCTCATGGTATGGAAACCTCCCATTAAAACAGAAGAACAAACTGATACTGGTGATACTGGAAACTTGACGTCAATCAGGCCAGCAAGCTCACCTGAGACAAACAACTTCGACTCCAGGGGCCCTATCTTGCACCCAGCGCAATTGACTTGGTACACCGGCGCATGTATCATTCCTATTTTGCATCTGACGCACAGCAGACTTTTCCCTCCACAGACTCACGTCGGTAAATTAGGGAATGAACTTGCGCTCCCGGGGGCGGTTCAGCAAAAAGAGGAGGCGTGTTCCGGTGCAAACGTTACCTGGTGCTATTTTGCAGTTTGAGAAAACAATTCCGCCACTGACCAGGAAAAACCTGGTCTAAAGTCAGTGGCGCGTTATTCAGATCCTATTTTAAGGGCGCATGCTTGGCCGTAATGTAGAGTGTGTGTAGAGCGCATACACTTTGCTTATCTCATCTCATGGACCCAGCAGTTCCCAATTTTGCAAACCATACATAAATACAAGGAAACATATGACCTTGTTTTACACATTTCCATGAATCATGGACGTGTTGATGACATAAATGAGGAAATATTAGAGGACTTAAGGAGATGTGATGTTGAACTGCATGTGCCGATGCCACTTAACCCAAATGCCCCAGCAGCAGCACGGGAGAGGAGAGCCAGAAGAGCTGTGAGGTAATCCCGGTCTAATGTTGGACTACATTACAAAAATATCACGATGCATTCATAACCTTGTGATTCAGTGAGAGTGAGCCCAAAACATCGGAAAGTATGTTTTTGTGACATTTCTTTATTTACATTTTGTCAAAAAGAAAACTCAATTGCAAATGTTGGTCTCCTCGGCTGTGAACCGCTCCTGGCGTGCGCCCATGGATGTATTAAGAGCGTGCGCCTAGCAAATCCGCCATTATATTAGCAATCCGCCATGGAACAAGCGTGCCTGCTTTTAAAGGGAATGTGAGATAACGCTCTGATTGGTTTACTGCATGTTACGCCCAAACCACACCTATGAGTAATGTAGCTACTTCCATTTTAGATTTGCGTTGGGCACAAGAGTCATTTATCCCGCCGGTATAATAGCAACGGCGCCCGAGATCCGCCCACAAAGCTACTTGCGTTTGGCGTTTGATACTTGTGTTTCAGATTGTTAAAATAGGGCCCCAGGACTTATTCTCTAAATCCACAACCAAAAAGGCAATCCAGATCTACAATGACCCCACCCATCCTCTTAACTAAGCATTTTACCTGCTGCCATCAGGCCCCAAGAGCCGGTTTAAATAGGCCCCTTGGAACTCGGCTGCCCCTCCTTTTAACCAACCACACACATCATTGAGGCACAATAAATTGTTTTTTATAAACTTTTTTTATCGTCATGTTTGCGAGTAACTTTACTTATTTTTATTTCATGTGGTTGTTTTGTCTGAAAATGTCGTATCTGGGGCCCGTTCCAGAAAGCAGGTTTAGTGAAAACTGAGTTTGTTAACCCTGAGATGAGGGAAACTCTGGGTTTTCTGTTTCAGAAAGAGAGGTTAATCAAACCTGAGAGAGAGGGGTAACTCCAGCCCGTTTCAGAAAGAGAGGTAACTTAACCTCAGAGTCAGTTACTATGGTAACTGAGTCTGTGAACCTAACCTGGTCAGGAGCAGGTTTTCTTCAAGAAACTGAGAAAAAAACCTTGAGTTCCTCTCAGTCTCCTCCCTCAAACTCATTTCCTCATTCATTCATTCAGTCTGTATCAGGCGCATTTTAATGCAGTTTGTTATCTGCATGAATAAAAAAACGTATTGGTTTATGTTAGGCAGATCATAAAACTTTTTTTTCTCAAACATGTCATGTCCTTTGGTCGACGATCCCGTTGATGAAAAAGCTGTATTAATTCACAGTGAGTTTACGTCGGGAGATGATATTGAGTCCCGACTAGATGTATTTTCAGTCTATTAGATATGTAGATACCTTATCCGTCCTCATATCACTAACATCCACCATCGTGGACAGGCTTTAACATCCAATCAGATTCTTTGTGTCGCATTACGTTTCTTGCAAACAGAAATTTTCTTTATAATAGTGTAGCGGATCACACTGTAGGCTAATAGTAAAGCCGCTGTATGCAGAGCCGTCAGAAAAGTGTGACTCGCTCTGAAACTTTTTTTAAACGTTTTCGTAGTGTTCCCTGGACACAAACCAGTGAGAGCCATTAAAAAGAAATAAATTATTATGAATTATAGTTCTGTTAATGATCATGGTGCTGCAGCCTCAGAATGGGATTTGTAAGCTATAGTTTACTTTTTCGCCCTCAGGATTGCACCGAAATGTTGTTTTTATAAGTTAACTGTGATTAAATATGAAATTAATACACTGTTAATGCATATGCACTGACTCGAGCAGCAATTTTCTCCCACACCAATTCTCTCTCTTTTGCAGCAGCAGCCGCTGTGTTGCTTTTTTTAACAAAATGCATGTTCAAACCATAGACTGTATATTATTAGCAGTCTATGGTTCAAACCTACTGTCTATGGTTCAAACTCGCTGTTTGTGCGCATGAGTATTTCCACTGGCCTGTTTGTTTGTGGTTGTTACCATGGTGAATCGTAGAATCATGGCTCCATTCATGCTGCCTTTTTATAGTGGTTGTGCACGCGCGTAACCCTGAGTGAACCTACTCCGAGTTGATTGAACCAACTCAAATCAGCTGTTTCCCATCTCAGGGTAAATCAACTCAGACATCAGGGTTAGACTCAGAGTTTGTTAAACCTCCTTCCTGAAACGGACCCCTGTTGTCATGTTTTATGTTTTGTGTGGACCCGAGGAAGAGTAGCTGATGTTCTGCATCAGCTAATGGGGATCCTAATAAAATAAAATCTAAATCGCAATATCAACTTACTTTATCTTTACCCTTTCCCCTAAGCGCCTTCCCAAGCATTCTCTACTACTTCCTTATTTTGTTTGTATGCCCCCTGGGGAATACTGCAATGATCGACGCGTTGAGCATAAACGTCTCCTTGCAAGAATTTTTACTGTCCGTCATCAGATCTTGTCTTTTATTATGCGAGGGTCAAGAGGGACAGGAAGGACCAGGGTTTATGGCAAATGTGTTCTTAATTTAGAGAAATACTTGCAATACAAAATACCACTGGTGTGCATTTCAACCGCTGTCTCTTTTGTTTACATAAAGTATTGTAGGAGGAGAGGAAGAGCAGAACCAAGACATTTTGTAATTTAAATCCATGTGTAAAGAAGCTGTACCTCGGTTTAAAAAAACTGACTTGCTGGGCGCCTGGTTAGCTCACCTGGTAGAGCAGGGGCCTATATATAATGGTTTACTCCTCGACGCAGCAGCCGTGGGTTCGACTCGGCCCTGTGGCCCTTTGCTGCATGTCGTTCCCCCTCTCTCTCCCCTTTCATGTCTTCAGCTGTCCTGTATAAATAAAGGCCTGTATATGCCCCAAAAAATTATCTTTAAAAAAACTGACTTGCTGATAACTGGTAATTTCAGTTTAAATCATAAATTTAAAGTGTGCAGACTCGTGCAAAGGTGCAAATATTTGTGCACACAGGGACTTTACTCAGTGCAAAGTCCACATTGGTGTGATTTGTAGACAATATCCTTTCATTTTACAACTACATATAAAGTAAGATAAAAATGTGAAGAAAGAAGTCGTAAATATATATATAAAGAAAATAAAACAAAGGGTAAGGTCTCCTGCGATTGTACCACAACAAACTCAAATCTTTACCATGTTCCGGCCACCTGAGAGCTTCTTTTCAGTTTCGTTAACAGCCGTTTAAGCCGTTAGAACAACTCAGCTGCCACAGCTTGCTTCACAAGCTCAAAATGCTGGCTGATCCTAAATAAAAAGTAAACACAGAGACACATTAGCGTTGCTCCACTCTTTCAACACTCATATCTTAGTCATTTAGAAGGACGAAGAAGCTACGGTGGCCCTGTCAGGTCATGCAAAAGTATTGTTTGGCTTTGCCAGTTGTTGCCTGGGTCCTTGTTAACCACTTCCCTTTGTCGAGTGTCACTGTGAGCGCTTTATTGGTCCGATCCAGCAGAATCTTATTAGTCAGCGGTCTGTGCTGCCTCCCCCCCCCCCCTCTGTCTGTCTTAATATACTGTTGTGTTAAAGATTGACTACAATGAAAGGGACCCCAGGAGACACAGACAGAGAGGCAGCAGCCAGCAGAGGACTGCCAGACGCTCAATGGTGCCAAGGCCTCAGATGAAAGAAAACCAGCACCCGTTTGTCAGAAACATTTCAAGACTTAATTTTCTAAGTAGCCAACTATATAAGACCTATATAAGAAACTACCCATACTACCATAGTATTTAGCATGCCAGAAAATATTTTGTATGTCCCAATACATGGCATGTCAAATGCAGTATGCCAGAAATACCAGGATCATATCCTGCAATTTTCCAGCCAGCATGCTTTCCCACAACTTTTTTTTTTGCAGCATATATGAGCAAGAGGGTCAAAGTTCAAGACACTATGTTTTAAGAAGTAGTATGTCCCAATTGTATGCACACTGAATGCAACATTACTTACTTTGGAAGGGCAGATGCAGTACATACTAACATCTACATCCAGCAATTACAGAGCAACAGAATCATCCATTAGGAGTCTTTGTGTTTGTGTCCACCTGATAAATCTAAGTCCAGTATTCACCCTTTCTTTTAGCTCTGTTTTTGGACTCCACCAGCTCCACTACTTCAATAAGTTCACCAGCTCTCTGTGTCTGTTTGCTGCTGAACAGGTAGTACAGTTGCTTTTTAAAGCTTTTTCTCTGAAAACAGCTGCCTGCTACAGTCAAAAAGGATGCTATGAGAGCAGTGAGAGTGAACAAAAACAATAAAGTTGCGGGCCACTCTTTAAGCTGGGGCTTTCGACCAAATCACAGCTTTGTTGCAGATGAAATTGTCACGGAACTGAATTTGTTCAAACTTATTATTATTCTGAGCACTTTTAGGATTCTCATCCATGTTAATCTCTATAAATCAGAATCTGTAGGCAACAGGACAGGATATTGGTATCGGAAGCGTTCTGGTTTCCGTTTGTAGTTGTAGTATTGACCAATCATGTTTGAGCGGGCTTTGGTTGCATGCAGGTAAACGGTATATGTGGAGAGCAAAAGAAGCGAAACACATTGGCCGAAATGCAATCTCACAACCCATCGTCTATTGTCTTACAACGGTTTAGCGTTTTTTAAGCTTTTTTAAATTTGTCAGCATTGGTATACAGAAATCTGTTTATAGAGATTAGCCGAAATGTTTTCTGGACCTAAAACACCTACAAAAAGTATCCACTTGGACTGTACACAATGACCTGTGCATCCAAGAGGATCTGGATATCTGCTGCCTAGTTCGGAACCCCAGTGGAGACCAGGCGGTGGAGAATTCTACATATGCAGACTGATCTCATGAAGTGGCGTATGTATAAAACGCCAATTCGTATGTCAATTTGGGCGTGTTATCAAGACGCATACTCGCTTTTTAGTGTGTTAGGCCGTTAGGCCTCCATTGACTTACATTACCTTGCGATTGCGTGTGAATTTACGCCGTAGCGAGTTGTATGAAAGGGTGAAAATCCGTGTAGGGAGGTTGGTCGGGGTGGTGGTTGGGTCAAATAACACAGGACCTTCACCCAGGAGACCGGGGGTCGTGTCCCGCGTGTCACGTTTCCTAAACTCAACCGTCACTTTGTTCTTTTCCTATTTGCCGTGGTGCTAATTCCTCGAGCCGTCCTTCCTGCTCCGTCTCTGTGTCGCTCTTACACTGTTGCCCCTGGCAACCAATAGTGTAGGATACCAAAATGGTGGGCGCACTAGGCACCTCCCAAATCGTCACGTGACAGGAAGCTACCATGACGTATGTCCTCATTGTCAATAAGGTGTAGACATACACGCGGATAGCTCAAAATGCGTACAGATAATATATATAAAAAAATGTAAAATGTGTCACAAAAAAAAGAAAGTGAAGTCATGATGTCACGTTGACATATGAAAGTAATATTGGGTCCGAGCTGAGTATGTGGGTATCTGTACCTGTAGGTGAGGTCTGTCTTCTCCAAACGTCCTCCGTACAGGACGAAGCGTCTCTGTCGCCCCCGATAATGCACCTCCTTGTCGGCGGGGTAGTCCGGTACGCCACAGCGAGGTCGGTTCCACGTGTTAGAGGTGTTCGTCATCTCCTTTACTAGATCTTGAGCGTGAGGAACCTTCCCCCTCTTCTTCAAGTCGGGGAACTTTTCAGAGACCTGCAACAACAACAGTGTTCGTTAGTCGGTGCAAGTTCGTTTTTTGTCATTAAAAATCATTAGAAATATGTTAGGCTGTGTCATCTAATCGTTTTTGGTGTGGCATGACACTGTATGAAAATAAGAAAATCATTGTGTTTCAGGAAAAGATGAAAAGGAAGAAAATAATGTAGAGGAAGGAACAAGAATAAAACTATGGTCACATGCAAGACTTGGAGAAAAACGTGCTCTGGTTTATTGGCATTTCTTTAAACCATTCACAATCGTCATGGGCGGTGCTAAGCTCCGCACGGATCCGCTGTAAAATGGGGCGATTCTAGGATCAAACCTTTAGGGGGGCTCAGTCCCTAATGACAATGTGACACGGATACAGTGCATGCAAAAGTGTTAAGGGGAGCTTGAATCCCCTAAAAAGGGTCTAAAATCGCCCATGTCACCGAGCCACGTAGTTTGCCCCAGTTTAACCCTTGTGTTGACTTTGGGTCGACCCGTTTTCAATTTTTGTTTTATATCATAAAATATGGGATGTAGAAATAAGCGCTGAAAATGTGTAGAAGAAAAATTGTACAATTTAAAACGGAAAAAGCAAAAACGAACTGAGAAAATGGTGTCAAAAATGTTGGAAAAAGGTTGACAGGAAGACAACACAAGGGTTAAGACAGTCAATCCCACGTTGTCCTATTATCGGTAATACCTCCCCCCCCCACTAGCAGATCCAGAGGAAATGGCTCTGCTCATTTCCACTGAAGCAAATTACAGAGTAGAGCCTTGTCATCTGACCCAGCCGCTGAACCAAACCTACTGCTGGGTGGGTTCCTCCTATCACACAATTGCAGTTCCGTGCATTTCCTTTTCCGCTGCTACTCATAACAATCTGTGGGAAAAGACGCTATCAATTTATTGTGAAGAGATGAAACTAATTACTTCTTATACGTCCATGTGAACAACCTGTGGAAAAAAAAAGATGCTATCAATTTAATGTGTAGAGATGAAACTTATTACTTCTATCATCAGATAGATCCTGGGAATCTTACCACAGCTTCTCTCTTACGTACTGTAATCATGCAAAGAGTTTTGCTGATATTGATCCTTTTCTTAAGTGCGGCAATATCCACGAGTCATTGTTGGTTCCCTCTAAGCACTAATTCAGAGACCTGCACGTAAAAAGATGTCTAAGCTATTAGGTTAGGACCTGTGGTGGAATGCAACTAAGTACATTTACTCAAGTACAAATTCAAAGTACTTTATTTGAGTATTTCCATTTTTTACTACTTTATACTTTTTATCTCAGAGGTAAATATTGTACTTTTTACTCCACTACATTTGTCTGACGGCTTTAGTTACTTTTCAGATGACAGTTTTTCATCCCCTTCACAATAACAAAAACAATATTGCTTTTATTTTATTACTTTTAGGTATTTTATTTCCATTAAATTAATGAAATTGCTGTAACTGATTTTATTTGTTCCTGGTTCAACCATGTGAAGCCCTTTGTAACTTTGCTTTGAAAAGTGCTATGCTGCAGAATTATTGATCATAGATTGTACAAAGGTCTAAATTATTGTACAAATACTAGGGATTCCTCAAGATGCAGGATAACAAGTCCAAACTAGAAGGGCCCTATCTCTGCCATGGCCATGCCCTCTATCAGCCCCGTGATTCAGATCCGCTCCAAAACGTAATGTGTTCCTCCTTGGCAGATGCTTCACCCTTTCACCAAGTTTCATAGAAGCTGTGCCAGCAGTTTTACCGTAATCCTGCTGAAAAACCGAACTGAAAACATGACCTTAGCGGAGGTGCAATATCTGAACAGTGTTGGGAACGTTACTTTACAAAAAAGTAATTAGTTATAGTTACTCACTACTTGTTCCAAAAAGTAACTGAGTTAGTAACTGAATTACTCTATAATAAAAGTAACTTGTTACCAGGGAAAGTAACTATTTGCGTTACTGTTTTACTGTGTAAAAAGTTGTTATATGTCAAAGAATTTTTTTGAGCAGTTTTCACAAGTCAGTTGAAATGAGTAGAACAGACAGGTGTTTGTACATAACTTTCGATATTTATTGCACGTCGACAGCAAGCGGTTTATCCTGCACTTCAAGTATTATCTTTGTAAGAAAAGTTACACCGTATAAAGTGCAATTAACTCTAGCAAATTAAATCAAACTCTCTCAACCTGAGACAACTGGTCAATTAAACCAACCTGTACTTCCAAGTGTTTTGTTCACAACAAAAGTAAACTTTTAAACAACAAAAAAGTGTGTTTAGCTCTGTAGTCTTATTCTACATACCTGCCTATCATACCGTTGACTTTGTTTGTCTTTGTTGTGAGGCAGAAAGATCTAGCTTTTGCTGCTTGGAGGACTTTGCTCCGAGTCCTTCTTTGCCAGTGGATGGCGAGCTATCATCGGTGGTGGAGGTATCAGTGGTTTTGGCCACTAGCTTTGTAGATGCGTGTGTCATTGTGAGATGCTTACACTAGAGTTGCTTACAACGGATGTCGACAAAGTCTTCGCTACTGGACATAATGTACACATTACATGAACGTTCTTGCCTTTGACCACAACGAATTTGAAGTAGTGATATCTCCACCTTGAAAATGCCAACTTTTCATTGCTCCTGACTCGCCATCTCTGCTGCTTGCCGTTTAGCTGTTGTGTGTGTGTGTGTGTGTGTGTGTCGCGTGTGCAGGCATGTGTGTAAAAACACCGGCTCTGATTGGCTACCATGAAACATGACTCTGCCTTAGCCAATCATAATCGCTTACCTCGTTATTAACCCACCTCTTCACTAGCTGTGAGCCAGGGGTGCGTTCGTATTACACAGTTTATTCAATCAATGCATAGTAACGCACCGCATTTAACATCCAGTAACGTTAATGGCGTTGTAACGACGGGAAAAGTAATTAGTTAAAGTACCCCGTTACTGAAAAAAGAACGTTGTTACCTAACGCCGTTCTTTTAAACGGCCTTATTCCAAACACTGCTTATGAATGAGTTTTAAGTTAATGTAACCTCATGTTTACAAGATAAAATGCACTTGAATTTACATTACATTTAATGTTACAGAGACTTTTCAGCCCTGACAGGAAGATGCTCAAGCAGAAAAGTAAGAAAATATCTATATTAAACCAAATATTTAAAAAATTTACCTTAGAAGAAACCAACCTTAATTCACAATAGATCCATAAAATATCAAATCAAAATTGTATAGTCACAATCGTGTTTTTGTTGTGTTTGAACGAGGCTGCCTCGCTCAGCTCTGCAGGACTCAAACCGCGTCGTTGTTGTAGGTTAAGGGGAACAAAACCCAGCAGGATTCGTGGAATGTGCGCCTGCCTGCAGAAACACAGTGACTGATGGGTCTGGATCACAGAACAAACAGTACACACCTCCTGTGTTTCACTTTGTTTAAACAAGACGTAAGCTGCTTGTTGTGTTGCACAAAGCACTTGCTCACATTAGGAGGGTCGTTACTGCTCATGTCCTACAGTTTTCCTTATACGGCTTGTTTGTGCTGTGATAAATAAGCAAAAAAAAAAACCTGCTTCTTCTGGAGGTTTTGTAAGTGTGATCTGAGGTTTCTCACTGTTATCGGCCCTGACAACAAAACCCTCAGATAAACAACAAAACCCTTTACAAGTTGTAAATCAGGTCTGAAACGTAATCTCTGTTGACATGAAACTGGTGGAAGACATACAGTAACTCGCATGGAATTTGGTCACTATTTGTTTGCTTTAAAAAAAAACACATGTATTTACCCTGACGGAGTGAGCCTATACAGGCCTGTAGCTGTCATCGAGTGCAGTGAGTTCATGTCCTCAGTAATGTTTATTGAAATCTGGGGTTTTAATGACCTGAGGAGTTTACAATATACAATACAGATTAAATACGCATGAGGGGATTTCTTTAAGGCTTATTTGACCTAGAGCTTAAGATTTTTGTCGGGTTCGGGCATAATTTCTATCATTTTACACGGGCTCGGGCCGGGCTCGGGCTTGCGCTCCGGGTTGCGCGGTAAAAGAGTGGTCAGGTGATGCGTTTCGATTAGCGTGAAAATGGAGTGGCCTATAGCCTACGTTAGGGCTGGGCGATATATCGATGTAAACAAATATCGATATATTTTTAAATGAGATATGGAATTAGACCATATCGCATATATCGATATAGTTCAAATGTGATCCTTGCTCCCATAGATATGTCGCCGTGAGGTTCTAAACATACGTCAAAACCCGCCGCCATCTTGGAACAGGGGTCCGAAGCATTCAGATCAACGCTAAAGATGCCGGACTTTTGTACTGCTTAATTATGTTCGATAGAGGAAATGAAAAGAACAAACCGCAATGGATAACATTTAACAGGTGACAATGTGTTTTATGATTATATATGCCGCCGACCAGCAATCTGAGCTCCGCGGCAGCGGGAGGCGGAGAGCCCCGTACGGCCGCGCAGCGTCTCTTCCCGGGCAAAAACACAGCTTCGCCTGCTGCT
Source organism: Perca fluviatilis (assembly GCF_010015445.1). Classification (NCBI taxonomy): domain Eukaryota; kingdom Metazoa; phylum Chordata; class Actinopteri; order Perciformes; family Percidae; genus Perca; species Perca fluviatilis. The sequence goes on from NC_053117.1 coordinate 34,473,962, forward strand.
GCGCGGTCCCCGCTGATCCAGATCGGACCGGCCAAAGACAGAGCGGTGATCGGTAGGATCTTACACGTAGTCCAGGAACGAACTGTATGTCGATATCGGCGGAAAGTTCCACTAAGTTTGCCGGCGGCAGGCGGACTGAAAGAAGCTACAGCGGGGCAGCGACCGTCTGCGGCTGCAGGATCTGGAGCTCAGTGCCCGTTAAAATTACATGTAACGCATAAATACATACAGAAATAAATAGTGGAGGAATGAGCCTGGACATTTCAGTCTGTTTAAACTTCACCTTGAAGCAGAAACTCTTAGTTCAGAAGGGGGAGGTTTCGTTTGGACTCAGATCTGTGAACCGATAATAATAAATATTCTTTGTATTAACACATTAATTAGTTTCTTTGTTTTGTAGTCGATAGTTCATCTTTTAGTTTACTTAAGTGGAAGCAGTATCAAGTGGAAGAATGGGACTATAACCTAGGCTTACAGGCATGAGGCATTACATTTTGAACAAAGTAGATTATATTAATATCAAAAGCTTAATTGACCTTTGGAACGAATCACAAATAGCCTATGGAGCTTTGATTTCAAAAAAGTTACTCCTGTTATACAGTATTTAGGTTTACATTTTATTGTTATTTGAACAGCTGAGCATTTAATCATGAACCAGGTGAAGAAACCGGTTTATTATTTATTTGATTTTGCAACTGTTTCTATGAAACTACTTGTGACATGTCATATTTGATTTGGGCTTTGACTGAACATTTGCTCTCAATTCGCGGAAAAAAATATCGGGATATATATCGTATATCGATATTCAGCCAAAATATATCGGGATATGACTTTTGTTCCATATCGCCCAGCCCTAGCCTACGTTAGTCATGAATAAATGATGTTAAAAAATGTATAAATGGTTCATTTTTGACAAAAGGCAAAAGAGCTGTGTGCAAGCGCACATTTGAATAATGTCGGGCTGTAAACGGGTTTGGGCTTTTAAAAAGCTGTCAATCTAGATGTACTTGTCGGGCTCGGGCCTTGTCGGGCCAAACTTTTAAGGCCCGGTTACAGCTCTAATTTGAATATCCTTTACAATCACTGTCTTTAAATGTGTCTGTTTTAGGAAAACAACCTCGAAAATCTTCATTTTGTTCTTTTTGGCGGAACTTATGGCAATGAGCGGTAATAGGTAATAGCAGGTTTGTTTTTGGATCTCACCTTCACTTGTTTTTTGAAGTTTCATCATTTGCAGTCATCGCTCTTTTCATTGTTTGTTCGGCCATAGTAACCGTTTACTCACAACGCTAGCAGAGACCGAAAAAAAACAGTATGCCGCTTCAGACACGAGAGAGTTGAAGAGCCCCCGGGAAAGATGAATATTCAAATTATGAGTCAATTTAGTGGTGAAAGTTCCCTAAAAATATGTTAAAAATGCCTCATCATTCAATACCAAATTTCAATACCAAAGGAGTAAATCTCATCAGCGTCAGTGAGCCAATAAGCATGCAGCATGTTTCTACAAACATCTAACAATGCTTGTGATTGGCTGTCTAATGTTACACATCGTAGAGGCAGGCAGGAAAAACTCACGTAGTAGGAGTTAAAAAATCAATAAAAATGTTTGCCGTAATGTTGTAATTTCTTTTTGTTAAAATGGATTTTATAAAATTGGTATCTAAAAAAGTATCGTTTAGGAACCGGTATCAAAGTCACTGTATTGGTATCGATACCGGTATCGAAAATGTATGAACGTTACCCAGCCCTAGCAGTGAGCCATTTTTCCAGCTGTGGTTGTTGTCACATCATTTTAGGTTTTTGAACACTGAAACGACTGATGCCGTGGCCTGGTGAGGACAGTGTCCCGCTCACAGCTGTTCCTTGTGTTCAGCAGCCTCTGTGGTCTTTGTTGAGGACCCATGTTTGACCTGGTCCCAAGCCGACCCCCCCCCCAAACGAGACAGTTTAGACTGCAGTTGTCTGCTGCCTGATCCCAATCAGTGAGCTGAGGTGAAGGGAGTGTCGGCTTTCAGGTTCGACATTTTTTTTTGTGGTGGGGTTAATTTCAAAGAGGGAGATGAAAACAAAAGTGGTGAGAGCGGTAAGTGGTTAAAGGACTAACCCCCCGCCTGTGTGTCAAATGGATTGGCTGACCTGCCTGACCCCACAGCCGAGTAAAGCCCTAAATGTGCTGGATTCCACATCACAGTTCAAATTCAAACCCAAAGATCATTAGCTCCATCTAGAATATCTGGTGTATTTTCTAGTTTTAATGAGCAGCTTTTATCAGTTAACATAAGTTTTTTGGTTTCCAACCTTCTTCCTGAGTCAACGTGACGTTACTTGTTAATAAAAGATTATTAACTCATTATTGAATATCCTTAAGGTTGATTGTGTTATTGTGTGACATTGGTGTTTTAAATGGTTAGTTCGGATTCACCAAAAGTCACACAATAAAGCAAACTTACTAACTGATCGAGGCATTGGTAGACCTCCCTTGTTCTGTGAGTCAAAGTCAAAGTCTGGTGGCTTTAAAGATAGCATAGATAACGGCTTCAGTTTCCCATCAGAAGGGGCTGTCTGACAGCAAGGTAAAGTGGTGAAAATATTTTCACACCTGTAGTTCGGTAGACTCGGTGCGATTCGGGGGTGAAGTTGCAACATTGTTGCATTCTCAGGTGGACCAGAGTTTGAATGAGCTTCCACACCACCCGAAACAAACCAGACTTTCTGACAAAACACTCCAGGGTTCGGTTAAAACGGACAACACAGCTTATGTGTGAAAGCAACCTTAAACGGATATTGATTTTTTTTAGGTGGTCCTTTTTGTAGGTGGCTAAAAAACGTTAGCTGTTGCCCCCGTCCACAGAAGTACATTGCTAAGCTTCCGTACCGGTACTCCTGTCTGCTTCTCCAAACTGGGGGCCTGCCGGCTGCCATCTTCTGTAGCTAATACACTGACATATGGATGGATAAGGACCTCAAACAACCCCACTCCAAAAGACCTGAACTATCCCTTTAAACCTGCAGTGAAAACGTCCCGACTGCCTTCTGGCTTCCTGCAGTTCGCTTCTTTGTCATGTCAAACTAAAGCACAGTGACCTGGTGGGGGTGATGGAGATGGGTTTGTTGTCAGACTGCAGATGCTGTTCAGACGCACCGTGCACAGACATGTTTCTCTCTGAATACCACTGTCAGATCCCCTGCACCGCTGCTCACACATCTTGTCATCACTGTAACCAGAAGCTAGATATGTCCAAACTTGTAATGGATGGCCCCCCCAATCACACTGCATCGCCCCTGCCGCCACCATCACAAACTCCTTCACATGTTCCCGGCGCGAAGAAGCCTTCACAAGGCCTTCAGGCTCTTTGGGAGATGTCTCATCAGCGGCTTTTTGCACTCTCAGCAGAAAGTAACAGACTAATTGTCCCAAGGGTATTTTTGCAACGTCGTCACAAAGTCTCCCACCAGGATTTCCATTGTCTGCTCTGAAATTACACATGAACACGCATGCATGGCCACAACACTTCTGCCTCAGCATCTGAGTCACTGACATGGGATCACCTGCCCCAAGTTACAAAGCAAACTGTAAACATTTAGCTTTAAAAAAATGTAAGACCTCTGGAGGCTCCACAAAGTTACTGGTCCCAATCAATAAATAGTCCAGCGCATAAACCTCCTGTAAAACAGCGGAATTTGTTTTCAGTCTTACCTAAGCTAAGCTGATAAGCTTAAATGTTAGCATGGCAGACATTTTAGCATACAGACATGCTAGTGGTATTGATCTTCTCATCTAACACTCGGCAAGAACATGAAAAAAAAATCTCAAAATTTCATTTTTTTTCATTAATCAGACTTTTTAGTTCAAAAGATAAGCCTGGTGGTGATATTGTATATTTTTTTCTAAATGACAACATATCCCATGAAGTCCAAATCCTACAATGAATTGATCCTAATACAGTCCTTTGTATACAGAGTTTTTTTGTGATTGTTGCGGGCAAAAATCCTTGATTATGTCACTTCATAATGTTCCCATGGCAACAGGTGAAAATGGCTGCTCTTGTGTGAAGTAAACGCAAAATTTTTCAACTTTCTGCTAAGATATATGTGACTTTTTTGCAACGAAAATGCGGGGATTATGAAATCATGCAAGCCCCGCATATTTTGCGCGGAAATCTGCAATTTATATGGCAATTTATGCGGCGAAAATGCGGCGAAAGTGTGGCGTATTTGAAAAAATGCGGCCCCCGCATAAATATGCAGACTTTGGCTGATTATGCATTGAATTATGTGATCGCATAATCACGTTTTTCTTGAGGGACTGCTAATAACAAGTAGGCTTTTGTGTGTGTGTCCAATGCCTGTAAAAAAGTATGTTCAACATTCATTCTGTGGAAAATCATCGTGAAAAAGGCACACACACACCAACTTGTACACCAGCATTTGCATCACTCTCCAGAATGCATTGCTTCCAAAGAACATGTGTTTTGAATAAGGAAAGTAGGAAATATATAACTGCAGCAGAAGTAGAAAAGTAGGTTGGGGTAAAGTGGCTCCAACAAGGAAATTACAAAAGTTGGTCCAAAAACTTCTCCTGAAATTCACTGACTCTCAGACTGATGAGATCTTAAAAAAATATCTGAGGGTTCATTTTACATTTATAGCAATTTATAGCAAAATTCAAACAGGTTTATTAAGTGTTTCAAAGAAACTAAAGGGGATTCTTCCAATGCTAAAGCCAGAAGCTTTTTAATCAACATGATATCTAACCTAGTAACAGTGAATCCGGATGATAGGAAGTAAGCCATAAGTAAGTGTTTACATCAGGAGACAGATAAGCTTTCAATTTGAAGGGTGTGCTCTCATTGAACAAAACAGGGACAAAGAGTTACTTACAGAGATACAGGATGTATTTTGCCAGATGGAAGGGGTGAGGTTTGATTTTTTTTCATCAACAAATACTTCGTTATCTTCCTTCTTACTCTCCTAATGCGATATATCAACCCGAAAATCAGAAACACCCTGCAGTGGAAGGTGATATAAACCATCTGCTTAAATCTCTTATCTTTCCTGGCACAAAAAAACTCTCTTCCGCTGAGACTTGCAGATCTTCTGTTCGTCTAGCTGCAGGATGACTAACTGAGGATTTCACCGTTGATTGTGATTATTAATGAGAGCACATTACCAGGGGGAGTATTGGTTCACAGGCAAATCATGCTGTTTGTATCTTTTTTTTATTATTATTATTTTTTGGGCTTTTCGACAGGACAGCTAGGTGAGAAAGGGGAGAGACCTAGGCATCGAGGCATAAACCTCTCAGTACATGTGCGCCTGCTCTACCCACTGAGCCAACCCGGCCACTGTAAGTAAGTAAGTAAGTAAGCATTATTTATATAGCACCTATCACAGATAAAAATCACAAAGTGCTTCACAAGCAGCGAATATAACAATTTGAAAAACATCATACAAAACATAAAACATGATAGCTCAGTCAACTGAAAGCTTGTCTGAATAGTAGTGTCTTCAGCTGTTTTTTAAAAGAAACAATAGAATCGGCCACACGCAGGGGCAGGGCGTTCCACAATTTGGGAGCAACTGCCTGAAAAGAGCGGTCTCCCCGAGTTTTAAGGCGGGTTTTAGGAACCATTAGGAGATTTTGACCTGAGGAACGAAGAGTGCGGAAAGAAGAGTAAGGGGTCAACATGTCTCCGATATATTGAGGCGTCTGTCCATGTAGTGCTCTAAAAGTTAAAACTAAAATTTTGAAATCAATTCTGTATTTTACAGGAAGCCAGTGGAGAGTAAATAAAATCGGAGTAATGTGTGCCCTTCTGTTTGTTCCTGTTAAAAGCCTTGCTGCTGCATTTTGCACCAATTGGAGACGGCTCAGAGAAATTGAAAAACTGTATCTTTTGTTTGAGGGGTTTTGGGCATCTTTGACATTATTTGGTCGTTAATCGATTTGGTAGAGATTTTAAAACCACAATATACACTCACCTAAAGGATTATTAGGAACACCTGTAAGATTTCTCATTAATGCAATTATCTAATCAACCAATAACATGGCAGCAGCTTCAGTGCATTTAGGGGTGTGGTCCAGGTCTAGACTATCTCCTGAACTCCAAACTGAATGTCAGAATGGTAAAGAAAGGTGATCTAAGCAACTCTGAGCGTGGCATAGTTGTTGGTGCCAGACGGGCTGGTCTCCTCTGCTACTGGGATTTTCACGCACAACCATTTCTAGGATTTACAAAGAATGGTCTGAAAAAGGAAAAACATCCAGTATGCTGCAGTCCTGTGGGCGAAAATGCCTTGTTGATGCTAGAGGTCAGAGGAGAATGGGCCGAGTGATTCCAGCTGATTGAAGATCAACTTTGACTCAAATAACCACTTGTTACAACCGAGGTATGCAGCAAAGCATTTATGAAGCCACAACACGCACAACCTTGAGACGGATGGGCTACACCAGCAGAAGACCCCACCGGGTACCACTCATCGCCACTAAAAATAGGAAAATGAGGCGACAATTTGCACAAGCTCACCAAAATTGGACAGTTGAAGACTGGAAAAATGTTGCCTGGTCTTGATGTCTGTTGAGACATTCAGATGGTAGAGTCAGAATTTGGCGTAAACAGAATGAGAACATGGATCCATCATGCCTTGTTACCACTGGGCAGGCTGCTGGTGGTGGTGTAATGGTGTGGGGAATGTTTTCTTGGCACACTTTAGGCCCCTTAGTACCAATTGGCCATCGTTTAAATGCCACAGCCTACCTGAGCATTGTTTCTGACCATGTCCATCCCTTTATGACCACCATGTACCCATCCTCTGATGGCTACTTCCAGCAGGATAATGCACCATGTCACAAAGCTCGAATCATTTCAAATTAGTATATGAGTTCACTGTACTGAAATGGCCCCCACAGTCACCAGATCTCAACCCAATAGAACATCTATGGGATGTGGTGGAAGGGGAGCTTTGTGCCCTGGATGTGCATCCCACAAATCTCCATCAATTGCAAGATGCTATCCTCTCAATATGGGCCAACATTTCTAAAGAATGCTTCCAGCACCTTGTTGAATCAATGCCACGAAGAATTAAGGCCGTTCTGAAGGCAAAAGGGGGTCAAACACAGTATTAGTAGGGTGTTCCTAATAATCCTTTAGGTGAGTGTAAATTGCAGCTCCAAGTTAAGGTCCGATCTGGAGCAAAACCTGCTGTATAAAGGCTTTCACTGATATAGTAGATTTTGGTCTTGAAATATCTCAACAACTATTTCAAAGATTGCCATGACATTTTGTACAGACATTCATGTTTCCCAGGGGATAAATATTATGGACTCAGTTTGTTAGATTTGCCCTAACCAATCAGTTGTTGTATGTGTCCCTCTGACATAATTTTCAGTGACACTGGCTAGGAGCAGTTAACTTAACTTTTTAAAATGCTGATTAAGAGTTCATATTTCTAGAAGTTGACTTAGAACAACCTGTACAGCTGCGTCCATCTCATCCACACTGTTTTCCTGTCGCTTTGTTTCATGAACGCAACTAGATAGCTAGCTGGCTGGCTATATTGAAAGATGATGTCCCCATTCTTGATCCCATTTACTACTAATTTACAGTAAAGGTGGATTTGGACTCCTCCAGTTGCCATCTTTGTTTGGGTCAAGAGATGGAGACACACCTTGTGCAATGTATCAAGGTGCAAACTGGAGCTCTCAGCCAATCCAGAAACAGAAAAGTGATATGCGCTTTTAATAAATTCAGCCTGCAGAGTCGCCGGAACTGTAAATACTCTAACATGATGCCGCCCCTCCTCTCAACTTCTTAGCGAGGGACTCAGAATGAGGCTGGGGGCTCCGCCTGCTAACAAAAGCATCTGATTATCTTTATGACAGAAGGTTGCATGTGATTTTAACAGCACCCCCAGCCCCCCTGTTGTGTGTTATCAGCCACTCACAGCCCGGTGCAGCTGTGACCTAGATCTACTCGATGGGAACTGAGGCCGGCTCTGATGTCACCTTTGCTCTCACGGTTCCCCAACCAATCGCTTTGCCTGAAGACATCGACATCATGGAGCAAAACAGAAAGCAGAACCAAGGGACTTGGGGTTTATTGACAAAAACAGTTAGCTGTTAGCTCCCCCTCTTCACTCCAGAGAGAAAAACAGGCACTTTGTAAATCTCCCTGTGCCGAATGCCACAGACACTGAGGCCTGTCCGGGCCTGTGTAATCACTCGCTCTTTTGTCATCAACAGGGGAACAAATTGACAGAACTACGGATTAGACTTTCCAGTGAAATGACCTGCCGACATCGCTACGTTGTCATCACAGGTGCAACCCACGTCTGATAATGTATTGCTAAAAAACAGTCATTTTTCATGTGTAGAAAGCTGGTTTTCAACTCGACACATAATCACACTGTCGACAAAGACATGTCACGACAATACAATTGCCTGGCTTCTGATTGCTGTGGATTAAACTGTGCAAAAGTATTTCAAGAATGCGAAAACACAGCGTGGATACTAATGAATCAACACAAAGGAAGCATGTCAGGGTTTCCCCCAGAAACTTTTTTGATGACGGCCTGGCTGGGGCCAGTCACAGACTAATGGCAGCATTAATGTAGATCCCAATTGTTTCTGGATAACAGAATCATGGACAGAATTGCGACATTGAGAATTAAAAAAAGCTAAAAGACAGATTCCATAGGGCCCTACATTAAGTCAGTGCTAAAAGCTAACTGGAGAATTGAAATTATGACTATGTTCGAACCGAGCCGCCCCACTGTAACTGTAGTTTAAAAAAAATCTTAAAAATACATTACAAAATAATTCCAAGTGGCTTAGGACTGGTGGTGGGAAACCTGGGCTTGCAATACACAGGAGGACACCCTGCATGTTAACTGATGGTTGTGCCAGGATCAGTCCAGACAATATATTTGTCTGTTGAGATATTCACTATGTCAGATTAGGTTTGTGGCCCTTTAAAATGAATCTACTTGCGACCCCTCCTCACCCCTTACATATGTCTACCAGTTGCGACCTGTTCAACAAAAGAGTGTTTTTTTTCCCCTTGTTTTATTGGAATAATTTTAAGAGTCCTGAAAACGTAAAATGATCCACTTATTTACAAGACAAAAACAACGTTTAGGGGAAAGTATCAGATGTGTTGCAGATACAATTAGAGCCAAGCCCTGTTGTGGCCTTGTTTGGAGTCCTCCCTGACACTGTCAAATTATCCAGGTCTAAATCAGATTGGGTTGCATTTTTTTTTCTTATAGCTAGGAGGTTAATCTTGACTCACTGGAAAGCTAAGCGTCCTCCCTCACATTCCTTATGGATAAGAGATGTGCTATTGTTCTTAAAACACAACATGCGACAGGCAGCCCCGGGGCTCTGCGGCCGGCGCAAAGTCACTGTTTCTGGGTTACTGGACGGGAAGCGGCCCGCCGAGCCCCACGGAGCTCAGTCAGGGCAGCGGCATTTGGTAGTCCAGTAACCCAGAAAGGGTGACTTTGCGCCAGTCGTGGATCTCCGCGGGCTGCCGATATCTTTGTGCCCGAGTAGCAGTGCTTCGGCTGTAGCCTACTTCCACCCAATATAGTCCCAAATCAATATCTGCCTAGGAAATTGTCTAGTCTTAATCTGCATTGCTATTTTTACTCGTTGTGAATACGCAGGCCACAAAAAGTAATTAGGTTTTGTTTTTGTCGGGTCACTTTTACTCAAGACATGCTAACGGCAACAAAGGATTCCATTCATTCCGGACTAAGACAATGCATGCACTGAGACAAAAATGCGTTTGCCCACCTATATAAATATAGAGGAGACGGTGAATAACCCTATTTCTACAAACAGTGGCGTATTCCTTTAAAGATGGAGGCGCAACATGGCAGCCGTCATTCGAGCGACTCACCCGTATGTATTCTGAATGATTCTGAATGGCAGATCCTACCCTTACGAGAATACTTTGATTAGTTGGTGGAAGTAATTACACATGAATGAGCACATATTTCTGAAAGAACAAAAGGGTTTTTGGTAAGAATCAACTCAAAAAATTACACAATGTAGGTTTAAAGGGCTGTGTATTGACAAGAATTTGGCAATACGATACATATCATGATACAGGGGTTACGAATCAATATATTGTGATACTGTCAGCAAGGCGGTGTATTGCGATTTTTTAAATCTAATTTTAAGAAAACTGTCATAGTATACAGTGAGGTCAATCTTCAAAATGAAGTGAAATGGCTACTTTGGGGACTAACAGTCAGTTATGTCAGTTATTGAAATCATCCACCTACACTTTATATCCTACTGATGTTATACTCCTTGAAACCTACACCCTCAAATTTGCACACAATTTTCTTGACATTAGACATTGATATCTCCACAGTGGCTGAACGGATTTTTACCATTCAAACGGCATTTGAAACATCCATCTCCCTTTGTTCTTTTTCATTTATGTGTAGTGTGAAGATAGCCCTTACCAAACTCTTACAATGAGGAACCTGGCAACATAGGATGATGACCTCCAGTTGGCTACCTTAGCTAGAGCAGTTTGCTACCTTGCGCGGCTCACCAGGTTTCTAGCATCACCCATTTTGCGAGGTCAAGCAGATGAACAAGCAGATGAACTTTGCTTTGACACCGTCTGGTGGTCAGAGAGCCTTAGACCTTTAAGACCTTCAGGAAATCGTTCGTTCAACTTTACTTTTTTTAATTTTTACTTTTTCAACTTTAGGTGCAACCAGGGGCGTAGCACAAAATTCTGGGCCCTGTAGAAAGGCATTCTCTATGGGCCTACACCTATTCATTCTAGCATCTATTTGGGCCCTCCTCACATGAGGGCGCTGGGTACTCAGTCCCATTTCCACCCCCAGTCCGAAACCCCTGGGTGCAACACTCACCACTGCATTTCTTATGATACGATTACATGTTTTTCCCTGACTTGATGTACCAACCTTGTGGTATTTATTTCTCTGGAAAGAAAAATTGCCATCGCTTTGCAATTCTGCTACAAACCGCTCGATTGGCTGATGCTTCGGGAAAATACCAAAACTGATTACATTAGTCTGATTACATTAACCTGCAATCGCATATACCTACAAATCAACACTTGCACCCTTCCTTCAGGACTATGCTCAGTAACCGCTACATTCCTCTCTGTGACTGCTTATCTGAGCTGCCAGCTTGTTTTGATAAATTCCTTATTTTTCTGTGTACCTGTAAACATGACATTCCTTTGAAAAAGCATGCACGCTAAACCAGCCTACTCTGTAAATAGAGGTTACGTGTTTACTTCAGGAAATATGATACAGGAGAAGAGAGGACATAAACAAGGCTGTAGTAAATATGATGGGATCCAGAATTACTACACAAGAACATTAACAGGAACTATTACAATGTAAAATCTTCAATAATGAGTTGCACTATGTGGTGAGGTTTGCAGAACAGCAGCAGACCAAAGTGAGGCTAATAAACAAGATGGAAATAAGTCAGATAAGCCTCCAAAACACAACTGTGACTATTTGTAGCAGGGCAACGAGTGCTACTGATGCCGTCATGACGGCTCCATATGGAGGACCCCTCTTTTTTATGGTTTTGTTGACAAAATGCCTTTAAGAACTGTTATTACTGCTTCCTGCCCTGCAGGGGAACTCAGCGACCTTTATTTTCTCTCTCTCTCTCTCTCTCTCTCTCTCTCTCTCTCTCTCTGCATCGAGGCAAAACCAAAACACTCTGCTGTCATCCTGCATGCACGCCACGAAGAGGAGAAGGAGAAGACGTCAGTTTTTGCCTGCAAAGTCACGAATGCTTCCAGTGGTGCTGAGCACACTCAAAATAAATAGTGATGATAGTAATTTCTTCAAAGTAAGAGCAGCTCCCGGGCTAATTACAGTGACAGGTCAGCTCCTGTGCGCGCGTGAAAATAGCCATTTTCTTAATTACAACATAATTGTCATTGGTCCGAGGAAAAGGCGTGTGTGCGCGCGCGAGTGTGTGTGTGTGTGTGTGGGGGGGGTGGGGGGGTTGAGGGCACATCTAGGTAGCTGCAGAGAAGTGTTAGTCTACTCCAACCTAGAAGTAGGCTATAATTCTTGATACAAGAATGTGGATTGTTTTAAGCCTACTTTGGAGCAAAGTGACTCATTCTGCTGCAAAGTCTGCACAAGAAAACCATCTAGCGCCATTACATCACACTCCAACGCTTTCATCCAAAGCGATGTACAATTAGTGTCTACAACCATGGCGATACCACCCAAAAATAGCAAAAATCATTGCAAACTGTTGTGCACGAGTGTGTGTGCACGTGTAGCCTGTGTGTATGTGTGTGTGTGTGTGTGTGCGTGTGTGTGTGTGTTTAGGGGGTGGGAGAGTGTAGCCGGAGAAAGAATGAAGAAAGACAACAATGCAGATTCCTTTAAAATGCAACAGAATAAATAATTTCCCATGCGTGCCACAGATTAAACCAAACCGACTCATTCTGCAGCACAACATCGATAAACTTTCCAAACTTCTGCAGAAAAGTTTCTTTCTTCTTTTGTTTCGACTTTGCAACAAGTGTGGGGGGGAAAAAACTCACCGGTGCCACTTTGTACCTGCTGGATCCCCGCACTGGAAGACAAAGCGTGCTCTGGAGGCATTGTAGCGCCAAGACGCAGCAGCACACGACCAGAGAAGTTCGCATCCTCACCGCCGTCGGGAGCACTGGCGGTGCACAGGCAGGCTGGGTTTGGCGCAGCAGTGAGGGGTGCGCAAAGCCGGGAGTCACACGGCTGCTGGGATCCGGGGCTACTTCTCTTTAAATAGACTCTGATTTCTTTGTTCTCCTAAAGGTTTTTTTCCTCCACATTTTTTTTTTTTACAGCCTGGGGCTGATAATACCACCCGCTACCATGTGACTCTTAACCCTTTCTCTGCCGCGTGCACGTCAACTCAAAACAGATGATGATGATGATGGCTTTGTGTTTTTCACCCATCTGTGTGTCTTGATTTTATGAATACCAAGAAACTTGGTGAAAATATCCATTAAATACGCCCAATGCCACACATTAAATACTATAAACAGTGACACAGCATGTACTGCAAAAACATATAGAGATATTATTGGATTATTATAAGAGTATTACAACAGCACAATCACCTACAGTTAAAACTAACCAGCCAGCTAACACAGAACACTCTACAAGTCTATTTAAATAATTTTATGAGGAGAAAACATATAGTCAATGTTAAGTACAACAGTGCAGATGTGTGAATGAAAGGAAAGTGATGTTTGTGTCGGTTTAACACAGATATAAAGCCAAGACTTTGAGATTGACCATACACCAAAAATAAATTCTCACGGTTTTATTTTTAACATTCTCTTAAGTTAAAGAAGACCATGACCAAAGCAGTTTATTTCTAATGGGTTTTAAACCCACATTAAACACCTGCTTCTATGGGCTACCTATCGATATATACAAGATTTTTAAAGATAAGCTGCTGCCTCCCTTTTTTGATATGGTTAAAGAGGCTTTCCTGACTAACTCTCTGCCACCTTCTCTCTCTACAGCACTTATTACAAGCATCCTAAAGCCTGGTAGATTACCATCTAAATGTGAATCGTACCGACCTATCTCGCTCCTGAACTCTGACACAAAACTCATAGCTAAAGTCATAGCGCAGAAATTGGAACGGTTCCTACCAGGTCTTATACATGAAGATCAGAATGGATTTGTCAAAGGCAGGCAGGCATTCCACAATTTAAGAAGAGTGCTGAATGTTGTTTATGCTGAGGGGGGTAGTCCGGATACGGCCATTCTGTCCCTGGACGCCGAGAAGGCTTTCGACAGGGTGGAATGGCCGTATCTATATGATATACTCCCAAGATTTGGTTTGGGAGAAAATGTCATTAAATGGGTGAAACTACTATACAGTGACCCAAGTGCGGTAGTGCTGACTAACTCTATAGCATCAAAACCCTTCAGTCTGACCAGGGGAACACGTCAAGGTTGTCCACTATCGCCCCTCTTATTTGTGTTATCCATAGAGCCGTTGGCATTAACAATCAGATCCCACCCCCTGATTAAAGGAGTTATAATAGGAAGCCATGAACACCACATTAGCCTCTTTGCGGACGACATCGTACTCTTTTTAAAGCACCTGTCTTGACATTTCATTGTCTGTGGAACTGCCCAAAAATTAGAGAATTCTGGGAAAAGGTTATACAGACTTTGTCTGACATTACCCTTGTGACGCTACCTCTATGCCCTAAGATTTTCATCCTTGGTCTTTTTCCAATTGAAACAAGACTGTCAAATGCTCAACAAAAAAATAATCACTCTATATTCACTACAGGCTAAACACTGTATTGCTACTCTATGGAAGAGCAATGAGGCACCCTCAGTGGGATTATGGTTTAGGAACCTCTCCAACTGCTTAGTCATGGAAAAGCTAACATACACCTACAAGGGCAAAATCCAGAGCTTCTACAAATTATGGGGACAATTTATTAAATACCTTGAGAATTTCCATTCCAGAGGTCTACCGAGTAACTGATTCATGCTACTGTAATATTTAAAATAAAAAGCAGGGTTTTATAAATGTTTTTTTTTCTCTCCTTTCTCTTAAGCATGGTTTTATGTGTTTACATTTGTATAGGTTTGTGTGTACACATGTACATGAATGTAGTTCATATTATTCTGACAAGAGCTATGTACATGGTTGGTTGTGTTTGTGTTGTTACGGTGTAAACTTTGAAAAAACTCCAATAAAATATATTAAAAAACAACAACAAAAAAAACATCTGCTTCTGACTCGAGTGACATCACTTGAGGACATTTGTCAGACTTCCTTAGGCTCCCTCTGGAGACACAAAAGGCTCTATGCTTCATACTTTTTTTCACTTAGAACTTCCCAACACCTGCAAACAGACTTTGATGTGTAAAATTGTTGCCGTTCCCCTTTAAGTATGACAAAGCTGAAGTCAAAGCTTAGCTTAGCTTAGCATTAAAACTGGAAGTAGATGGAAAGAGCTAGCCGGGCTCTGTCCAAAGATCCAAATTCTACCTACCAAAGCTCCCTAATTAAAGGGTAACTACTTTTTTTTTTAAACCTGGACCCTATTTTCCTATGTTTTTGTGTCAAAGTGACTGATGGGAACAGCAATCTTTGACATTGGTCCAGTATTAAGATCGTTGCAGTCGGCAGCAGCAAAAAAAGCTATAATGTAAGTTAATAGGGCAATTGTGCAGCTTGTATTTACGTACGTACAAAAAGGCTTGTTTTGGCTCAATACACGCTAAAAGTATTGTTTTTTTTAAATGGAATCTGGTGGGTTTAGTGCTAGCAACCTCAGAGCTGGTTAAACAGAAAGGTCTTAAAGAGGTTATAAAAAAGGCCTATCTCTGTAGGGATCCTTTCCATAATGTTTTCAGACACTTAGAATAATAATCTAAGCCTTTCAGTGGCAAAGAAAAGAGCTCTTTTAGTGGACCAAATTGACAATCCACGTTTGCCCCATAGGGTTACATTGCAGCCCGGTCTGTGGCTGCCGGTTACAGCGTCAACTGGACCAATTTCAAAGATGGTTGTTCCTATCAGTCACTTACACACAAAAACATAGGAAAATAGGGTCCAGGTTTGGATAAATCGAAATTACCCTTTAACATGTTATATCTTGTTTCTTTAATCCAAACAATCCCACCAGCTGAGTCGCTGCTGGAGACTTGGTGGTTTGTCAAGTTCCAGCATGTAACTCCTCTAAAAACCACAAATTGTCTTTCTTGCATTTCTATTTTGGTACGGATTAAACCAACAAGACATAACGTGATCATTAGTCAGCTATAGGGGTGCTGGAAGGAGGATTGTTTCCAGTGTGCTAAGATAAGAAAACCACCTCATCTAATTCTCAGAAACAAAGCAAATATTTCCCAAAAGCTACGTTCAGACTGCAGGCAAAAGTGGCCCAAATCTGATTTTTCTGGGTTCAAGTGACCAGGTCAGACTTCTTCAGAAGTATTGTGAACACTTAAATCTTGCCCAGATCAGATTTTTTCAAATCAGATTTAGACCACTTCCATATGTGGTCCTGAATCAGACCCAGGTCTGATTTTTTTCAATGCGGCTGCAGTGTGAACAACCAAGGCGGATTTGATGCGACTTTTACGTCAATCTACATCGACATTTGTCACAATTATGCGTCTCTGTGAAGCTATTCACAACGCAGTCCCACCACTCCTGGCTTCGTCTCTGCATCCACACAGACCTCTGTAGTGAATTTGTAGCCATAACCCCGCAAAAGGCCAAAATAGCCTATTTGGCTCTCTTTCTCTTCATTCTTCTCCTCCTCAGCACCTGCTCATTAATGTTATGGCTGCCATTACACAAACATTTTGAAATAAAAGCAAAAATGCTTACTTCCTCCATAATCTCCCTAATTTTAGTGCAATAGTGCAGCGTCTGATGTCATTGTTATTGTTCTTTTGCGCATGCGGGTCAGTTCGAAAACCGCAAAAAGTTCACACTGGAATCTGATTTAGGCCACATTTTAAAATGTCATGTGAACAGCCAAACAAAAAAATCACATCTGAGCAAAAAATCCGAATGAAGCATTAAGACTTGCGGTGACTTGCGGTGTGAATGTAGCCAAAATGTCAAACTATGGATTAAAGAGTATAATAATTATAATAACTGAAATCAAAGAGGGCACAATGTGTGTGAAGTGTGGTTTATATGAGAATAAAAGGAGTGTGTGTGTGTGTGTGTGTGTGACAAAGTGCGGAAGAAAGTTGGAATCTGTTGATTTATTTTCGCAGCTGTAAGATAAAAAGCTCCACAGTCAGACCCACTGGAGGTTTCTGACCCACCTCTGTCCCTCTGTGCCATAAAAAAAAAAAAACTCTCTGTGAGTCAGTTTGAGATCATTTCTATAATTAAAACCACTAATAGCAGTAAAGAATTCAGCAGAGCTTTCCTGTGTAATGGCTGTCAGCTTTCGAGGGCTATTTGGACTTGAAAAAAGGGCTCTAATAAAATCTGATTGCCTGACAAGGAATTGCAAGCTCTGCACCACATCAGGCCCGTTATCTTCTCAGTGTAATGAAAGAGAAAAAGGGAAAGGCGTAATAAGAAAGTGACACTTGTAATTTCTGGACAGGAGACTATAATTAATGTTACTGAATGCAGATGTGTTACGTATAGACGCCAATTTAAAGTTAAAGCTCACCCTGAATTGGTCAAATGTCTTCACCCTCTTATTTAAGCCGTTAGTGTGTTGGGTGACATATATATATATATATAATATATCTCCATAGCGCTGCAGATGAAGGTCTGGCTAGTCCACACAACATTCCGAGATAGGAGAAAACGTGATCTGGTTTATTGGCATTTCTTTAAACCAATCACAATCGTCTATTGCGCCGGATGGAGCCACGGTGCCGCTGCAAAATAGCCTCTGGAAGGAACTTGTTTTGGTGGAACATGTGTACGTTCAAAAGTTGTTTTAGTCGTGCAAAACAGAAAACTCAGATTGGACAGATAGTCTAGCTAGCTGTCTGGATTTACAGTACCCTGCAGAGATCTGAGGAGCAGTTAACCATAGTCCTCAGAAATCCACCGGAGTTTAGAACGCCAACACAAAGAAAGAGGAAGGTAACGGACATCCGGTGGAACCTCCGGTGGCACCGGAATAATCCCGTAAATGTAACGTCTTCGATATAGACTAGGTGACATGAGATAGTAACACAATAACATGTAAGAATCATGGATTATTGTTCTGTTTTCAGCAGTAATGAGTTACAGATATGAGTTACAGTCTTATATCATTGTGATATTAGTCCAAAAACAAATAACAGCTAGCGATGAAGAACTTTCACAGTTCATGTTTAACATCATATCTCCCTCTACTTTAGTATTTTTGCAGCTAAAATCTGGCTTTTATGCTCTCTACTATTTTATAGGAATAACGTGCAGTTGATTGTTTTTTTGTCTTCACACATTCAGACTGAACTCAACCAAAGAGATAATTTCAGCAAGGCGTGCGTCTGAGACAGGTTTGTAAGTTAAACTCAGATCTTCTGTGTTTCGATCATGCTATATATATTTTGATTGTGTTTGAGAGCAGAGTGTTTTTGATCTCCAGCAGGTCTTTTATTTGACTCAACTTTCCACTCTCTTTATATTCTCTTAAGTTAGCAGACTTAAAACTGCTCTCGTAACCGGCACTGGCCATTTTCTTCACGTGAATCATATAAACAAGCTATCTCATGTTCCCCCCACAGATGGTCCCAATGCATTTTCCTCCTCAGTACTTTTTACAAGAGATGGCAGCGTTCCAACACATGACAGCAGCCCTCAATTAGAAAAGAAATACGCCTCAAAATCAGGATCCAAGTCACTGCCAAGTCCAATAAATATATCGGAATCTGCGTAAGAGACACTGGTGCAGGGAAATGCTGAAAACATAAAATGCTGATTAATGTAGAAGGATGTAATTTAAAGCACAAAGGACACCCATTCAAAATAAGGGTTAAACAGGTTCGGTATGCTGCGACACAAGGTTAAAGAGATAGTTTGAATGTTTTTAATGAGGTTGTATGAGGTACTTCTCCATATTCAGTGTATTACCTGATGGCAGTTGGCATGCCCCCAGTTTGGAGAAGCAGGCAGGAGTACCGACACAGAAGCTAAGCAATGTTCTGCTTTGGCCGGGGGCAGCATCTAAACGTGTTTTAAAAAAGAAAACTTCATGGCTACACTAATCATTCATAACCACGTACACATTATTATTGCTTTAAAACATAACACAAATATCTACGTAAAATGATCCCAATCTGACACCTGCAAGTTAACTCCAGGCCTGCATCCAAACTTTGTGTTACCATGTCTTTGTCTGGGTGATATCGGCCTGATGATCTTTTCAGATGAAAAGATTCAGTGGTTTCCATCTGGTCCTGATGCAGCAGCTGTTGGGCTGATATGAATGGAATCTCTTTATCACATGCAGATTATCATGATGGAGCTCGGCGTTTTCCTTTGGGTAGAAATGCAAAAACAATTTATAAAGAGGCACACAACAAAGTGCACAGCCGCGGCATTCCAGTGAGCTAACGCAGAGTTGGTGTGTGTGTGTGTTTAAGTAACCCTTGGTAAATCTGCCTATGTACACACTTAAGCTCACACATCCCCACACATTTAACATGTATACATGAACTAAATTTAAAGACTTAAACATGACACTAAAGTAGAAGTTGGAGATGCAAAGCTTGTGTCTTAAAGCTTGCTGATTTAATTCTGGAAAAAGCATGATACATCTGAGCATACTTCCATCATTACCACAGCTGATGTGCCCTTGAGCAAGGTACATAATCCCCAGCTGCTCCTGTTGCAAACAGCTCAGACTGTTCTTGAACTCGGCAGATAAGGTGTGAAGGGGAGGAGAGGTGTGAATTTTAAAGAATCGTTTGAAATTTTGGGAAATAGGCTTGTTCACTGTTTTTGTGAGAAGATAAACTACTTTCATTATGAGTGACCCCTAGGTCGATCCGGGCATATTTCTTTTATCAGTATTTGCTAAAATAAAGCAGTTAAGAATCCAATCCTTTCTTTACCGTGTACAAAAGCCAGCCACCTTGTACAAGCAGGAGGAAAAGGTGCGTTTGGCAAATAAAGACTTTAGGAATTTAGGACTTTGATATTAAAGTCAAAACTTGAGACTCACTTCTGACTTCCAAAACAATGACTTGGTCCCATCTTTTGAACCTGAGCAGCTGTGTGTTCCTGCTGATCAGTATTCATGCTTAGTGAAGCTCAGTGAGGTGAGAGAAATCTCCCTTCTGGTTTCAGGTGATTGAAGCGAAGCGTGTGTAACACCGATAAGAAAAAGGCTCAATTTGGTGTCATAAAGCAGATTTCCCCCTCACGGTCAAGGTGCTCTCATGCTTTTTCGAAAGAGTTTCCCGTATTTCAGATGCATTAACGGTAGCACATTAACTCATAAAAAATATTCAGAACTTTTATCTTGGGTGGTGATGTCTTAGTTTTTGGTTATTGTCAACTAATCCAAAACTCACAACAATGAGTCAGACTCTCAATACGTTCTGACTTCCCTACCCTATCTGTGCTAAGCCCATAGCCTAATGGTCCCTGATGTTAATCTTTAAAAACAGATGAAGATCATGTGATATGATTGAAAGCTCCAGGATAGCTACTAAATGGACCTGGAGTTGAGATTTCTTTCTCTCACAAAGGCTCAGTAAGTTCCCAAAACAACTGATCACCATAGGTTTTTATCAGCGTTACTCAAACAGGAAAACATTTGTTCGGGGACTATTTTCAGCGGTGGATTAATCTAAATTTGGTGCTCTAGTGAGTATTTGGGACCGGATGGTGTATGTGGGATTGAGTCAAAATAAATGACATTGTCTGTTCATGGTAAAGAAGGAACATGTCATCCAATGCAACAGTGTGGCCTTATTGATGTGTTGTAATAGTTTTTGGACAACAATGGAGCTCTATAGCACAGATAAGGAAGATAAGTCAGGCTTTGATACACACAATACTTGTTAGTAGATACATTCACTATTGGTTTTGTTCTTTTAACAGGGTTTGTTAAATATTTGAATATAGAATATTACAGGACTTGAAGAGGCTTTATGAAAGTATCCAGTGGCTGTTTGGAGTTGCAGGGTGGTCTGGTGGTTAAATAGATTGTCCGGTCATAAAAAAAGGTCACAGGTTTGATCGCTGCCACCGGCCAATGTGTCCATCAACCGCCATGTGTCCCTGAGCTAAACACTGAGCCATTGTGTGAGAGCCTGGAGTATAAATCTCAGTCGTAGACAGAAAACGTTGTGTTGCTTTTTACGGCAACATCCAGCCGTAAAAAAACCCTGACATGTGATATACAAGTTTGAGCTAAAACATCTTACATACGTTACATGTGGCAGTAGATTCATATCTGGTCCCTCTCGGATGGACTGCTCCACATGGCAGCGATACTCTGCCCGTCATCCTTAACGAAGGGCTTGACTCAAATCATACGCTTCCTGTCGTTACGATACCTCCTGTTTTAAGTGAAACCCTGAACAAAGTTTAGCCTAAATCCGCGGCCTGTGAAATCAATTTTTCATACGGCTGGTTACGGGTTCGTGTCAGCCGCACTTTTCAAAACAAAGACCACATGTGTCCATTTAATGCAAACCAGACGCGTGGATGGAAGTGACCAGCCTCCAGCTGCCTGCCTCCCCTGTCTGTGTGGAGACTGAAAAATAGCCCTAGAGGGGGGGTCGCAGTGGGGGTCATTAGTGGGTTTGAAGGCATTAATCCTTGTTCTCTCCTTCTGACGTGACCCCGGGCGACCCCTGGCAGGCCTCACCACAACAAAAGGGCCAAAGGGGTGACGGCGGAAAGAAGGGAGATCAAAACAGAGCCAGAGAAGTGCGCTGCTGCATCGTCGTGGTGAAGTAAAGAGTTTTTCAGTTTGCGTCAGCAAACATTAATTTGCTGCAGTAAAAAGAAGTTTGATGTTTGAGAGTTTTGAATCGGCAGCACGGTTGAAATATTTTGCTTCAGGGACTATAAGGTCGCCTTAAATGTGGCATTAAGACAAAATACCTACAGATGGTCCATAAATCTCCCATTATTTAAATCAATTTTGCTTTTATAAAGGGATTTGCAATGTTATTGTGACCTTATTGTACTTTATATTTTCATTTGTATCATTATTACAATTATAGTACATGCAGAATATTTAATAAGCTATTTAAATGGTTTCCTTCCCAAGGGTTAGTTTTCACTTTGAGTTATTTAAGTGAGGAAAACAACCGTTTGACAACTTGACGAAACAATCACAACTCAAGGTCCACTTGCTAGGGACCCCCTCGGAAACAAGGGGTTTATCCTAATAAACTAATTTGTATACTAACTTTTCTGGGGCTTTTGACCAATTGATTTTCATATGTTGTCATGAAGATGGATCTTTTGACATGCAACTCAAAAAGTAGGTTTTATGGTTACAGATATTGCAGTTATCTGCCAGGATGTGTATAAACTCTGGAGAAAGCCAGTAAGTGGCTCTTGAGTTGGGATTATATTGTAAATCTGATTCCCAGAACACACTTTTTTGAAACCTACATATCCTAAGAGAAGAGACTATAAGACATAAGAGAAAGTCCTCATCACTGCAAATCCACAAGAAGTTGTTTTATAGAGATTATGGCTTTATGTTTTTTTTATTTGACTTTGGCTTGTAAAAGTTTATTTGGGTTGTGCATTAATTATGTTTAAAAAAATATTTGGTGATTGTTAAAATTGTCAAGCATTCTTCCAGTTTGACAAATTGTTCTGAAAAGTGTTTCATAATATTGTGGAGAATTTGCATCATTAATATTGATTAAACTACCAAACGTAATAACTCATTAGCATTTGTTCCATCTAGCTACAACATTACAATGCTGCTTATACTCTAATCTTTAATTCTGAGGTGATTCACCTTCATTGCTACTTTTATTTATAGGAGTTAACCGGATGAAACTCAGTACAAACACAGAAGAAGAATCATTTATCTGTAAAAACACTGAGTATGAACCAAATAATGTGACCATAAGGTGACGCAAAATGCCTAACACAACTTTGGATTATCACTTGAAGATTTTCCAGAGGTTTCTTTTGTCCCATATTCACTACTGAGCTCCCAAAGGGACCTTCTTTATGATAGAGTCCCAAAAATTGGTTTCAGCACAGAATACAATTCCCAGTTGTTGGTATAGTTACTTCAAAAAAGTTGCAGTTGACTTTTACCTTAGAAACACTTTTGTCACATTTCTTTGAGTAAAACACTGGTCCGTCTCTATAGATCAGTCAGGACCAAACTTGGTGGATGATACAGAACCTGGATGTCTTTAAGGATGATGTCAGGACTAATTACCTCTTTATCTTCTTCTCCAGACTCGTTTTCTTCTTCTCCTTCCTCTTCACCAGTGGTAGACTGAATATACTCAAATACTAAAGTTCAATTTTGAGTTGTTGCACCTTAGCATTTTCATTTTGACACTTTGTTCCTCCATTAAATTGCATTTCAAAGTGACATATTGTCCTTTTTTTGAACTCAACTACAGCTTTAGTTATTAGTTACTCCAAGATTAAGACTTTTCATACAAAACATAATAATTTTATAAAATATGATGCATTGTTGTGAATTAAACACAATGAGTGGTCAGGAAGGAGGATCAGAACTCAGGCGCAGATTGGAGTAGGTGGGAAAGAATCTTATTTAATTGAAGCTGTGAGTGTGGGCTGGCAGTGGGGGTCCTGGGTCCGAAGATGGCTGGACTGGCAGTGGGGGTCCGAAGATGGCTGGACTGGCAGTGGGGGTGCTGGGTCCCAAGATAGCTGGACTGGCAGTGGGGGTCCGAAGATGGCTGGACTTGCAGTGGGGGTGCTGGGTCCGAAGATAGCTGGACTGGCAGTGGGGGTGCTGGGTCCGAAGATGGCTGGACTGGCAGTGGGGGCTGGGTCCAAAGATGGCTGGACTGGCGGTGGGGTGCTGGGTCCGAAGATAGCTGGACTGGCAGTGGTGGTGCTGGGTCCCAAGATGGCTGGACTGCGTAAGGTCGGGGTCGAGATGGCTGGACTGGCAGTGGGGGTGCTGGGTCCCAAGATGGCTGGACTGGCAGTGGGGGTTTGCCGACCGAAGATGGCTGGACTGGCAGTGGGGGTGCTGGGTCCCAAGATGGCTGGACTGGTAGTGGGGGGTTGGGTCCGAAGATGGCTGGACTGGCAGTGGGGGTGCTGGGTCCCAAGATGGCTGGACTGGCAGTGGGGGTCCCAAGATGGCTGGACTGGCAGTGGGGGTGCTGGGTCCCAAGATAGCTGGACTGGCAGTGGGGGTCCGAAGATGGCTGGACTTGCAGTGGGGGTGCTGGGTCCGAAGATAGCTGGACTGGCAGTGGGGGTGCTGGGTCCAAAGATGGCTGGACTGGCAGTGGGGGTGCTGGGTCCGAAGATAGCTGGACTGGCAGGGGGGTGTGGGGGCGTCCAAGAAGATAGCTGGACTGGCAGTGGGGGTGCTGGGACTGAAGATGGCTGGACTGGCAGTGGGGGTGCTGGGTCCGAAGATGGCTGGACTGGCAGAGGTCAGAGGGGTGCTGGATCCGAAGATGTCTGGACTGGCAGTGGGGGTGCTGGGTCCGAAAGATGGTTGGACTGGCAGAGGTCAGAGGGGGTGCTGGGTCCGAAGATGTCTGGACTGGCAGAGGTCAGAGGGGGTGCTGGGCTGTGTTCCTCAGTGGGGCTGCAGACTTGCTGTTCCAGTGCGTGGCGTGGCTATTGGCAGCAGAGGACTCTGAAGGGGGGTTATTCTGAGAACAGAGATCTTCCAGTTAGTAGCGTCAGGGAGCGGAGCACACAGGGAAGTACAACAACAAGAAACTAGACTAGAGACAACTCTAGAAGGCTGGTGGAAAAGCATACTCAGTGGTCAGGAACAATCCAGCAGGGAGAGGAAAGTCAGACTGGCATCTGAAGGCAGATGATGGAGCAGGATGAGTAGCAGGTGCGCTGACTGGAATTGGTACCTGGTGTGGGGAGAATCAACAGGGGGTTTTTCTCTCGCCTTGTGAACATGTAAGGGGAACAGAAACACAGACAGACAGAGAAAAAAAAAAAAAAAAAAACACAAACACATGGCAGGCATAACAAAATGAAGAAATAAACCAAAACACATTCTCACACACACTCACACACACACACACACACACACGCACACACACACACACACACCAGACTGTCACCGTGCAGAAGTCACGGCAGGCGGGGGGCGTGACATGAGCTACCTCTCGGCTAGCTACAACAATACAATGCTGCTTACTCACCACCTGCAATAATAACTCACTTTCATAAGGTATCATAAATTGTCAATTATTTATAATGAATACTTTTACTTCTAATGGAGTATTTTTACGCTGTGGTATTGCTACTTTAACTTAAAAGATAAGTATAAAAAGCTCCTTACGATAAAAAACTTTAAACAAAAGATGAATACAATCTACATCTGAATCAATGCAATGAAACAATAAAATGGGTTTGTCTGTTTACCTGTTCTCATCATCATCATGAAGCAGGAACCAAACAAAGGACCATTGAGCAGCAGCAGGGGGGCTGGAACAGAGGCTCCTGTAGCGCCTCCTGGAGGGCACTCACCTTATGCTGAAAAACTGGTCCATGCCTTTGTCTCCTCCAGACTGGATTACTGTAACACACTTCTCATC
This sequence comes from Perca fluviatilis, assembly GCF_010015445.1. NCBI lineage: Eukaryota > Metazoa > Chordata > Actinopteri > Perciformes > Percidae > Perca > Perca fluviatilis. The sequence goes on from NC_053117.1 coordinate 34,499,201, forward strand.
GGGATCCCTAAGAAAAGCCTGCAGAGACTAGCCTGGTCCTACCAGACTCTGGTACATTTCATTAGTACAGAGAGTCTGACCTCTCATTGACAAGTGTTAACTTCCTTGAAGGCGGGTACTCTGTTGAAGTTTAAAACTATTGGATCTGCCCAGAGCCACTCTTGATCTGCCATAACCAATCGCTAACGTTTGGTCGTGACGTATGTCATGCGCATGTGCAACAAGAGGGGAAACCGACAACTATCGGCTTGCGAAATTATCATAGACATTATATAATGGACCAATAGATCCCGTTGCTCTGGACGGAGACCAGTGAAGGCTATTAGAAGCACTTTTCCGGTGATCTCTTGCTTTACTGCGCAGCCTCCAACTGAGAGAGACAACGTAAATGTGACGTAAGCAACGTGTCTGAAAGTTGGAAGTCTTCTGGTAGCTGTGCCAAGACAAATCTCAATCATTCCCAATCTTACAGAGACGGAGAGTGTAGGTATTTGTAAGGAGATAACATGGGCACAGGCTAATTATTGCTAACTAAAATGCTAGTTAACATTAGTAATTAAACCTAAACAGCTCATGTAAGTTGAAACTGCCTGTGAGCTTATCCTGTACTATACGGTAATTCCTCTACTATGTGACACAATCGTTAGCCTATTTTTTTAAAAGCGTCTGCTACGGAGCCATAACGTGAGGTACAAGGTAATGGAGCCTTTTATACATTTTCGGGTTTCTTTAGAAATAAACAATGGACAAACAGAGTCTTTAAACGCTTCAGATGTAAAGTTATTCGCTGTCAAAGTGACGTCAAAATGAATGGCAGTCAATGGAATGCTAACGGGAGGTGATGGCTTTGTAGCATCAAAATGGCGCCATAGGAGGTTCGAGTTCTGAAGCGACGCTTACCCCCTTGGAAATTACGAATCCCGTTGCCCCAACGGACCGCATCTTTCTCCGCCGCCGTTACGGAACTCGCCGAAGGTTACCGAACCTCAACGTCATCGTTCTCAGCCACTCCCTCTGTTCGCTGATTGGACCTTTTAAAATTTGATCGGAGAAAACCCAAGAATATACTGCGAACCCAGACGTAGTACTGAAGGAAAATGAAAATTGAGCGGAGGTACGTAGGAGGGCGGAGCCAGGCTAGCAAGGATCCTGACAAGAGTACGAAAATACGACCACATCACACCCGTTCTCCATTCACTTCACTGGCTTCCTGTTTCTGCCAGGATTGAATATAATCTTTACCCACCTGTGCATCTATGGAAATGCCCCCCCACATCTGAAAGAACTACTCACCCCTCTAACTACAACTCGATCCCTCCGTTCAACAAACTCAGACCGCCTCCTTCTCCCCAGGACTAATCTCAGCACCGTGGCTGATCGGGCTTTCTGTTCTGACGCTCTTCCGATCTGGAATGCCCTCCCCGACCGTCTGAGGGCACCTCAAACTATTGAGACTTTTAAAAAAACGACTAAAAACATTTCTATTTAGCAGAACTTATGAGTTTTAATTAACCCTGCAAGTCGTTGCGCTGTCTTTTTGTATTTTATATTGATGTTTTTACCATGCTTTTACGATCTTAACTGTAGCACTTTGAGATTTGCTCCAAATGTAAAGTGCATTACAAATAAAATCTATTATTAAATCTATTATTAAGTCTCATCGGGACTCAGGACCCACTCCACCTGTGAGCCATTGATCTAATCCAATGTTTCTCATAAGGGGGTACGTGTCCCCCTAGGGGTACTTTGGAGAACTGCAGGGGGTACGTGACATTTTTTGCAAAATGTTTTTCAGTTATAAGACTGTAGTTACTTCTACTCTTTTTGTTGCTTTTTCAAAGTTTTTGTCGCTGTTTCTGAAGTTTGTCACCTTTTTTTTTTTAAGGTTTTGTCGTTTGTTTTGACCTATTCTTGCCTTTCTTCCGTACTTTTTTCTACTGTCTTTTTTTCTTTGAAGTGCATTTTTTAAAGATAATTTTTTTTGCCCATTTTCAGCCTTTATTTCTACAGGACAGCTGAAGACATGAAAGGGAAGAGAGAGGGGGAACGACATGCAGCAAAAGGCTGCAGGTCGGAGTCGAACCCAGGCCCGCTGCGTGCTATCCAGGCGCCCTTCTTAAAAGTTTTTGTCTCTTTTTTCAAAGTTTTATTCTGCTTTTTTCAAAGTTTGTCGCTTAGGCTATTAGAATTTTTCACTTTTGTGCCCTAGTGTTGCCTTCCTTCTTTCTACTGTGTTTTTTTTATAAGTTTTTATTAGTATTTTCAACCTATTCTTGCCTTACTTTCTTCTTTCTACTGTCTTTAGGGTCTAACCCTAAGGTCTCTACCAGAACCTAACCAAAGCTAAATTAGGATAGGTGTTGGGCTAACCTTGGTTATATTAGCCTAGGTTAGGATGAATTAGATTGGGTCAGGTGGCTTTAAGTTAGGACACTGTTATTTGCACAATGCTCTTTGACTGTATAATTGAATTAAAGCCAACATATACAAGGATATTTGATGGTGGTTGCTAATGTTTTAAAAGAATATTTTACTTTTCTTTACTTCTGTTTTGTCAAATCTGAAATGTTTGCCGTCTCCCTCAATTACCTCTCTCTATTTGGTGCCATTTTTCCGATTGCTCTACTTTTATCTTAATTGATATAAATATGTGACCTGATTGGCAGTGGCCAGTAGAGAAAATTTAACATAGCTCGGTATTCTGAGTTGCTGCATAACTCAGAGATATTCTCCATCTTCTTCGCATTTATTTCCTTCCTCTCTACCTTCAGTCTTTGCTTCCTCACTTCCCTCTCCACCTTAAATTCTTGTCTGTGTTTGTACAGGACCAGCTCCCTCCTTCGGTCAAGCAGACGTTCTTTTTCTGCCATTTTCTCTGGATTTCTGAGGGGATCTGTAACCAAAAGAATATGAAAGGTTAAGTCTGGAGTCCAGTTGTACACTCGCACCCCTCCCAAAAGGGAATAGTCAACAGATTTGTTTTGTTGCAAGTTGTTAAAAATATATGTTGGCCTGGCACCATAAGTGAGATAAGAGCTATCTTAGCTAACACCTCTAATTAACACACCTTGTGTGTTTCATTGTAACGGTTCAATGTAATGTAATTAGCCTGTAGTAGTCACGTGGGCTGGTTTCCCGACTACTTTTACTTACTTTCAATGAATTTAGTGAATAATAATTTCACTTTTTAGGACTTTAAATTAAGGACTTTTACTTGTAATAGAGTTCTTTTTTTTTTTTTTTACATAGTGGTGTTGGAACTTTTACCAGTGAAGAAATTGAATACTTGTTCCACCACTGATCTACTGTGATCTAAAAGGAGGCTATACATATACCTGTATGACATTTTATGTGACAAAATGTAAGTTTACTTTCTTACCATGACGCAGACAGTAGCGCTCATCCACAAAGGTTGATTGGATGTCCCTGGCAATGCGGTCTATCTTGCAATTGAGCCACCAAATGTACATTCTTGAACGCAGACTAAACGTTTTCCTCTCCTTCTCCTGGTTCTTTCTCTTCATCTTTTCACACCTGTCTCTTTCTCTTTTTAAACCCTCCTCCTCCAAATGCTGCTTTTCTCTTTCAATGAACTCCCTCTCCTTTCTTGCACTCAGATTGATAGATAAAGGGCTCTCAGCCCTTCGTTCTTGCTGCCTCCTTGTGGCAGAAGGCTCGTCGTCTTCAGAAGACGAAGATGTAGAGGAAGGGCTGTCACCACTTCGTCCGTCCTGCCTCAAGGTGTTTGAAGGGTTGAAATCTCCACGAGAAAAAGGTCTCTCACCCCTTCGTATGTGCTCCCACCAGATGGTAGGCTGGTCAATGTCAATGCAGGGCAAATGGTTCTCACCAATTCCTCCATTCTGCCTAAAGGTGGTAGAAAGGTTGATGTCTACAAAGGACAAAGGACTTCCTTGTTGCTGCCTCCTTGTGGTAGAAGGCTCATCATCTTCAGAAGATGAAGACGAAGGGCTCTCACCCCTTCGTGCTTGCTGCCGCCTTGGAGTAGAAGGCTGACTGTCTTCTGAAGATGAAGAGGAAGGTCTCTCTGCCCTTTGTTCTTGCTGCCTGGTGGTAGAGGGCTTGTTTTCTGCACGAGACAAAGGGCTCTCAGCCTTTCTCCTGCGCTCCATTGCCTTTAGTCTTTGCTTCCTCACTTCCCTCTCCACCTTAAATTCTTGTCTGCGTTTGTACACGACCAGCTCCCTCCTTCGGTCAAGCAGACGTTCTTTTTCTGCCATTTTCTCTGGATTTCTGAGGAGATCTGTAACCAAAAGAATATGAAAGGTTAAGTCTGGAGTCCAGTTGTACACTCGCACCCCTCCCAAAAGGAAATAGTCAACAGATTTGTTTTGTTGCAAGTTGTTAAAAATATATGTTGGCCTGGCGCCATAAGTGAGATAAGAGCTATCTTAGCTAACACCTCTAATTAACACACCTTGTGTGTTTCATTGTAACGGTTCAATGTAATGTAATTAGCCGATATTAGTTACGTGGGCTGGTTTTCCGACTACTTTTACTTACTTTCAATGAATTTTTTTTTTTTTTTTACATAGTGGTGTTGGAACTTTTACTAGTGAAGAAATTGAATACTTGTTCCACCACTGATCTACTGTGATCTGAAAGGAGGCTATACATACACCTGTATGACATTTTATGTGACAAAATGTAAGTTTACTTTCTTACCATGACGCAGGAGGTAGCTCTCATCCACAAAGGTCGATTGGATGTCCCTGGCAATGCGGTCTATCTTGCAATTGAGCCACCAAATGTACATTCTTGAACGCAGACCAAACGTTTTGCTCTCCTTCTCCTGGTTCTTTCTCTTCATCTTTTCACAACTCTCTCTTTCCAAACGCTGCTTTTCTCTATCAATGATCTCCCTCTCCTTACTTGCACTCAGATTGATAGATAAAGGGCTTCTTTCTTGCTGCCTCCTTGTGGTAGATGAAGAAGATGAAGAGGAAGGTCTCTCAGCCCTTCGTTCTTGCTGCCTGGTGGTAGAACGCTGGTCATCTTCAGAAGATGACGACGAAGGGCTCTCAAACCTTCGTACTTGCTGCCTGGTGGTAGAAGGCTCATCATCTTCAGAAGAGGAAGACAAAGAGCTCTCTCCCCTTTGTCTGCTCTCCTTCATGATGGCAGAAGGGTTGGTGCCCACGATGAACAGAGAGCTCACATCCCTTCGTACTAGCAGCCTGGTGGCACAACGCTGGTCATCTTCAGAAGATGACGACGAAGGGCTCTCACCTCTCCATGCTTGCTGCCGCCTTGGAAAAGAAGGCTGCTTGTCTTCAGAGGATGAAGAAGTAGGGCTCACAAACCTTCGTACTGGCTGCCTGGTGGTAGAACGCTGGTCATCTTCAGAAGAGGAAGACAAAGAGCTCTCACCCCTTTGCCTGCGCTCCTTCGTGATGGTAGAAGGCTTGGTGCCCACGATGAACAGAGAGCTCACATCCCTTCGTACTAGCAGCCTGGTGGCACAACGCTGGTCATCTTCAGAAGATGACGACGAAGGGCTCTCACCTCTCCATGCTTGCTGCCGCCTTGGAAAAGAAGGCTGCTTGTCTTCAGAGGATGAAGAAGTAGGGCTCACAAACCTTCGTACTGGCTGCCTGGTGGTAGAACGCTGGTCATCTTCAGAAGAGGAAGACAAAGAGCTCTCACCCCTTTGCCTGCGCTCCTTCGTGATGGCAGAAGGGTTGGTGCCCACGATGAACAGAGAGCTCACATCCCTTCGCACTAGCAGCCTGGTGGCACAACGCTGGTCATCTTCAGAAGATGACGACGAAGGGCTCTCACCTCTCCATGCTTGCTGCCGCCTTGGAGTAGTAGGCTGCTTGTCTTCAGAGGATGAAGAGGAAGGGCTCTCAAACCTTCGTACTCGCTGCCTGGTGGTAGAACGCTCATCGTCTTCAGAAGAGGAAGACAAAGAGCTCTCACCTCTCCATGCTTGCTGCCGCCTTGGAGTAGAAGGCTGCTTGTCTTCAGAGGATGAAGTAGAAGGGCTCTCACCCCTTCGTACTTGCTGCCTGGTGGTAGAGGGCTTGTGTTCTGTACAAGACAAAGGGCTCTCACCCTTTCGCCTACGCTCCTTCATGGTGGTAGAAGGGTTGGTGCCCACGATGAACAAAGATCTCACATCCCTTCGTTCTTGCTGCCTGGTGATAGAGGGCTGGTTTTCTGCACAAGACAAAGGGCCCTCACCCCTTTGCCTGCGCTCCTTCACGATGGTAGAAGGGTTGGTGCCTCCACTAGACGAAGGTCTCTCACACCATCGTCCGTGCTCCCTCAAGATGGTGGGAGGGTTGAGGTCTTCAGGAGACAAAGGTCTCTCACTCCTTCGTTTGGACTTCTTCAAAGAAGAGTCCATACCTCCTGAAGACCGAGGTCTTGCAAAAAATTTTAGTCCAAAAATGGATCTAAACATTTTCTTGATGATTTTTCGTTGTATATTGGCGTTGTGAAACTGCAAGTACAAACACACAAACACACACAGCAATTACTTCACTGATAATCACATTATTGTTTCAAGCACTAAGCAAGTTATTTCACTTAACTAAACCTTCTAACTGAACTTAAATAAACTGAGAAATATTTCTCTGGTCACACATCATTAATGCAATGTGCTTGATAAAAAAATGCAAAAGGTCTGCCACAAATATCACTTAGAATAATAATAATAATAATTATACTTATATGATATAGACTTCAGACTGCAGTATAATGTACTTTCAAATAAATAAATCAAGTATTAATGTATGTCAGACACATAAACAGTACATTTATCCATTGACATACTATAGCTACACCTAGGCTACAGCAGTGACAGACTGGGATCAAAAAACGGCCTTTGGCATTAGCAACACACAGGCCCTGTTTTCAACCTACACCAACCCATAGAAATAAAAATGGATAGAAAGGCCATTTCCATTCAAATCAACGTAGCAGAAAGGTGTACCGTTGCCATGTTAAAGTATAAACTTCAACAAACCGTGGAGTAGTAACGTTACGAGGCAGAAAGCCAGCCGCTAAATTAGTCAAATTAACTTAATGCCATTTTATTTCTATGCACCAACGTCAAATAAATGTCATAAAACATATCAAAAACAACAACATAAAAAGCAAAAATGTGCAGTTTAACATCTTAAAGCATCTGCAGACCACTAGGTGGCGTTGCTACGACATGATACGCTCCACTAAAGGCACAGCCACCACAAATACAACGGCTCGACGTTAAAGCACACTAGCTAGCTAGCTACATAATTCAACAGCTCCACCAAAACACGGAAAGAGCAATGCACGGCCACAGTTCAAATTACAACAGTTTCACCAAAATATGCAGCTACTAACGTTAATATTATCTGAAGCAACACACTCCTTTTGTTTGGAAAATAAATCACTTAATTTAGCACATTTTTCACCAGAAGCCAACCGTGCTTTCTTTGTTTTCTCTCTCTTTTTCTCGGCTCCCCCCTTTTGGTCGTTTCGTGCCGCGATTCGGCGCTAAAAAAACATTTTGAAACTATCATAAGCCCTATTCGCACGGGATAAGTATTACCTGGGGACCTTTTGTAGTTTATAAATGACCCCCACACGTCTGTATTTCGTCTGGCGCATTCACACGGGATAACTGAAGTCTGTATTTTACTCAAATTTACAGACATTATCCCCCGGATATGATGTCAAAACTTTTCATTTATAATTGACAACGCAGCCAGTTAGACCCCAAATCACAGAGATGCCGATTCGCACGGGACTAATATTATCACAGGACCTCCGTTTTCGGCGAAATATGGTAGGTCATTTGCGGGGGAATTATTACTTTACAAATTACAGACATGACCGATTCGCACGGGATTAAGATCACAGACAACCTCCGCGATTATTACAAATGACTGGAGGTCACCAGGTAATACTTATCCCGTGCGAATAGGGCTATAGACTTCTCGCCGTTCACGGGTACATGGTACTGTAAACATTCCCATGGCAACAGCGACTTAGACCAAACAATGACGTCGTTGCAACGCTTAGGATTGTGGGTAACGATCGCGAATAAAAATAACTTTTTGAAAAATAACTTTTTGAAAAATAACTTTTTGAAAAATAATTTTTTTTAAAATAACTTTTTGAAAAATAACTTTTTGAAAAATAAGATAAATTGTTGATATTATTTTATTATTATTATATATATTGTATTCACTGTAACACAACAAGACATTTTTGTTTTAGATACAACAACCCACAGATCATTTTAAAACAGGACGTATTTAGTCATACCTTTCAGAAATAATCTTTAATTCACATGTGATCTGTGATAGAAGCTGCAGAATGTCACAAGTGCAGGGACTGCAAACCTCTTAGCTAGTCAATTCAAAGAGTCAATTTACTTTGGTCAATTTAAAGTGTCCTCGAGTGCAAGAAAACATTACACATGCAGTCAATTTTGTGCACGTGCAATTTAGGCAACACGTAATGCAACATTTAATAATTAAAATTGTTTTGTGCAAGAGACAAAATGCATTTGCATCTCCTGATCACAGACAGCACATCTGATAGCTGGAATAAAGCTAACTGATAAAAAAATATATATTTATTTGACAGAAACATGTGAGGAAAGTAAATGTACTTCTTCCCCAACAAAATAGGGCTCTAGTTAACAGAAAGCGTTGAGTAAAAAAGTAGTTTTAGCTGTGCTGTAAAGTGCGACTTACCTCTCCAAATGATTGTGTTGAAAGGAACTCTGTGTGCCAGTTCTGTTGTTTTGTTTTGTTTTTTAATTTTAAATAAAAGCAGAGGTTGAGTCTACCGTTATGAAAAGTGTACGTTCAGTTACGGGTTCTGATTCGTCGACTGACCGTAGTCTCCCCCAATTAAATCGCTCAGTTTGACTGTAGACTACCACAGCCTACCAATCACACACCGACATTCAAAGCTGAACCTGCCGCCGCTGCGGTCAACGGAGGTCTCGTAGCCTGCAGTATTTCTGGTAAGTCTGAATGAAATAATTATTTAGCTATAACACTCACTGCTTATATTTTTCTAAGTCTGAAATAATTAATTATTAATTACACTCACTGTTTGTACTGCACAGTTGATTTTTTTTTGATTGTTTGGGAAAGCTAATGGTATCAACTAAAGCTAGCTAGCTAGCTAGCTATAAGTTAACTAAAAGTCCTGTTGACAGGTAACGTTAACGTTAAAGTTAACGCTAATCGTTCATTAAAATATTCTCAGCTGAGTCATTTTAAATAATACATTCAATTTTATCTGTTGTGTATCCACTACGGAATATTATTAATAGCATACGCCGGTTACCTTAAAGTTACTGCTAACGTTAGTTAGCTAAATGTAAGTGTCTCGTCGGCCTACGTTAACGTTACTCGGAGGCCTTTTAAATTAGGCTATTGTATTTGTTAAACACTGACGTTACGACAATATTTCTATCGAATAACGTTACAGTAGACCGGGGCGACCTTCCTCAGATACCTGCTGCCTTCAGATTTCATTCATCATTCATTACGGTTACAGTAACGTTAACGTTACTAACTTGTCATGACAGACAAAGCATAGTCTGCATAGTTTTTATTAATGCCATAAACACCGGTGGAAAAATCATGTTGTAGAATAAAGTTATTGTTGCTGTAATTATTATAGTTATTATTGCTGTCACAAAACATTATCTTTTTACATATTTTCTAATCTAATTCATGTTTCTGTTCATGCTGTAACAGCATGTGCCATCTCAGGAATACATTTCATCAAATGGAAATTGTCAGATAGACATGTTTTACTGGCAACTTTTGAGGCAAAGGATTTTTAACAGATTTTGAGTGTAAAGATGGCATACAAACTTTGCCAGAGGGAAATGGGCTGAAAAGTGGAAAACATGTCATGTTATATGAACTCTACCTCAAAGTTATCTTCATCTGAAGAGCTGTAATCAGGGTTGAGCAGTTGTCATCCTGCTCTGACACTTCCTCCTCGCTGTGTACACTAACATGCATTGTCATATTAGAAACTGAATACGTTAAAATAAAACTAATAATGTGCTGTTACTGTGTCTAAGTGTATTTCAGTATCTATGAGTGAAGATGGCAACCCCAGTAATCCGCATCGTCAACCCAGAGGCCCCTGCCCACCGTCAACAGGCCGGACTGATGGCGACTGAAGAGGCCTGTTGCGATCTTCCAGGACAGCGCCCTGACACGCGCAGAGAAGCTCCTTCGAGCAGAGGGCATCCCTGCAACGTGGTGTCAGCTGTGCCTGGGAAAGCTGCTAGTCCCTTTTGGCCAGTATGACAATGCACCCTTCCACTGGCTTGTCGCAAATGATGTGGGATACATGAAGTAATAAGCATATTATATTCAATACCATTGTTGGCTGTGCATTTTTTTGATTGCATGTTTAAACACAAACCTACTTTATTCAGTGTTTATTATTTATCTATGCAAAGTTTTCTTTACTCATAATCTTAATTGCAGTTTAACTCATGATGATAATGGTACTAAGTTGAAGTAGGGTATAAGTATCATATAAACCCACAAAAAACTATTCATTCTACTATTCAACTACCGTTTTTTACTATGTGATGTTTAACCTACTTGTGACATAAGTAGCACTTTTTAATGTAAGCCAATCAGATTTGTCAATATTAAGTTATTGAAGCACATGTATGACATGTGCCTGCTGATCCCATGGTGCAATAAAACTGAAGATATATCTTAAAATATCACTTAAGAACTACTTTTTCTTTTGAAATCATACTGAGTTTCAGCATGCGAGCAAACAGGCCACATGCTCTATCGTCACAGTAGCTGCAGTGTGGTTCATACATCTTTACAGGGAGGGAACAATGTGAAATCTCACAGGATTATACCAACAACAAAAAGAAGACTCAGGTATTTGTATCCTTGATCACACAGGGGCAAACAGCTCATTCAAAGCATGTACAACCTGATGTACCCTTCTGCAACACCTTCAACCTACTTTTGTAAACATTTAAAGAGACCAGCTCCACTAGACCAAGATCAGTGTGCAGCAGCAAATTCCAAGTCCCAGGAGCAGCATACATAGAAGCCTTTCTTTTGCATTTCAAGACGGACATTGAGGACAGAGAGATAGAGTAAGTTTTGCGAATATGTCACAGAGCTGACAGGAGCCTCCAGCATTTTTCAGATGGATAAATGTACATAGATATGAAGGAAGCAAGAATTGCCTCATAAATAAGGCAAGGCCAGTAATTAAGTTTCCTGATTGACAAAGCTGGCCGACCAGCACACGGAGCAATGGGGAGTTAGGGTCTGAGATTTGAAATAAACCTTAGTGCTCCATGGTATCTAAGGAGTGAAGCCAGTAATAAGATGCATACATATGTTTAAACATCGCCATAGTCAATCACAGACAAAAAGTAGCAGCAACGAGCTTAGAGAGAAAAGCATGACTATTTCTGCAATAAAAAAAAGTTAAATCACATTACAAGGCATGTTGGAAGTTTACCTTTTTTCTGCATTAATAAAGCAAAAAAGCTGGTCACTTTTTCAAATGCCATTTATGAAATACAAGTGAAAACATATAAATTGGTTATAAACACAGAGACATTAGACTTTCATTTTACCTAGAATGTTATCACTTTAATTGGGGCAGTATAAATTAAACATCTGAAATAGTCCAGTCATTTTAGGTTGAACAAATTGCAGCAGAAGCAAACTCAACTGATTTTGTATCCTCAGTATGTCCTGAGTAAGGGAAAAAAGCCCTGAAGAATCCCATTAGGGGAAATTTTGAAAAAAGACCCTCCTTTTTCTCACTTGAATAGGGTCCAACTTTTAACCTTTAGATATCACCTTGGAAATAACTGAGTTCACTACTTACATCAAGACAAACAAGTTTTTTGAAATTGTTTGTTGACTTGGGCAAACGGTGCATAATAATTTACGTGCTAATTTGCATAAATACTACAACAGATCTAAACATTGGGTATAGCCAGGTGAAAATGCCTTGTTAAATCTTGTTGATATATACAGTAAAAGACTTAATGTTAAGGTCTGAATGGGACCCATTTAGGCTACCCTTGAACATTAATACATAGAGGCAGGAAGAAGTACTTTAAACCAGCCTTTATTAATTATTATTGCAGAGATGGGGTTTGGGGCTGGGTCCGTGGGGACTGTTTCTGGGGGATGAGTCTGAGGGAAGAACAGGAGACAAGGGTAAGGAGAATGCAGAAGACAAAAGGTAGGTCAAATAAAAAGTGTCTGGCTCAAACAATCAAATTACGTACACAATGCACCACTAGAGAATCTCACCTTCATTGAATAATCTAGGAGAAACAAAAGGAAATCTTTCTTACCTGAGTGACAGCTTAGTGACAGTTGAGTGGACCTTGAATGAATGACTGAATCTCTGCCCCTTATGGTGACATGTGTTTGCCTCTATAGTCTTTTACTGTAAGATTCAACAAGACATTTTCACCTGGCTATATCCAATGTTTAGATATGCTGTGGTATTTATGCAATTTAGCGCATACATTATTATACACTGCTCATGTTACCAAAACATTTCAAAAAACTTGTAATACATTTGTTGTCTTAATGTAAGTAATCACATCAGTAATTTTCATGGTGATATCTAAAGGTTAAAAGTTGTACTCTAGTCACGTGAGAAAAAGAAGGAATAGGCATATGAATAGGCTATTTTTGGGTCTGTTTTGAAACTTTCCCCTAATGGGATTCTTCTTGGCTTTCTTTCCTTACTCAGGACATATTGAGGATATAAAATCAGTTGAGTTTGCTTCTGTTGCAATTTGTTCTAGGTTGACCCCCATTTTGGCTTAAAATGACTGGACTAATATGAGGTTCAGGACATTGTGGAAAAACAATCAGTCCGTCTGATTCATCACCTTCCCTCTTTCTTTTGCATTCCAGGTGGAGGTGAGAAAGCTTCTACAACCATTAGCATATGTGTCTCACACACACACACACACACACACACAACAAATATGGATACCTCAGCTCGGTCCGTCTGTCAAAAATATGTTAAAACCAAATTGGATGCATACAGTCTGAGGAAAATTAAGGTGTCCAATATCTTATACACATACACACACATAGGCACACAGACATGACATCCACATACACATACATACTACAAAAATACAAAGGAAGATATCAATAGTGTGCCCTTACAGTAAAAAAATGCAGAAAGGTGCAATGGTAACGTAGTGTAAGAGAGTTTCAGTGCAAGTACATTGTAGGTGCAAGTTCTCTATCTACTCAAGTACAACAAGCTACACAATACTGTATATCAAAAATAGAAGAATCACTACTTAACTATACATAGACACTAATGAAAGACTTTAGGAAAATGTTACATTAAAGTTGAAAAGTGTCCATACAGGCAAGCTAGTAAAATCAAATGGGCAGGTGGCTAATATAGCCAGTAAGGGTGGCCAACAGTGGCAATCAGTCCAGACCAGGGTAGTTTATATGTCTGCATAAAGGGACCCGGATGAAGGCATGGTAAGCATGGTAGGCATGGTTTAAAACCCTAATCCAGTAGAAGACGCACAGCCAGGCGACAGACCAGAAGCTTATGGAGCTGCTGCTGAACCACACGAACAGGACAACACAGAAGACGAAAGGGAAGTCTGGCCGGCAGAGCACCCCGGCCCAGACCAAGGACACAAGGACAAAGGTGGAGATCTGCAGCAGGATGTTGCTCAGCGAAATGAAGCAAATGATGATGGCAACGGTTTCCACACCTCCGGACCTCCACTGCTGCACCAGCATGACCCCGAGGTTGAACGTTGGCGAGGACCAGTAGGAGGGCGGTGCCACACAGGCTCAGCATTAAATCTGGAGATCCAAACATGGTTGCGGAGGCCCAGCAGAGATGGATCCTGTTGCTTTTCCTCCCGGGCCTCAGAGCAGAATGCCATGTTCAGGGTCCTTACAGAGGAAATGAAGAGATTTGCATGACCCAGCATGCAAATCTCTTCCCCTCAAGTCGCCTGTGAGTGTTACTCCATATGGAAATAGAAATTAAACATCACTTAGATCAGTCACCTCGCTGCCTTGGTCATTTATAGAACAGACTTTGACTATAAACTGAGCAATTACAGATGTTTAGTGTTTTGTTTTTGTTGAGGTTATACAGTATGTGTCTGTTATTATTGTCATAGTGATATTGCTCTTATATCATCCACACTGTAGTGTTTGGGTTTTATTCCTCTATTCCGAGGTCAGGTAATTTACCAGCAATTGCATTTCATTGAGTTGAATGTACATTTTCTTTATATAGTTTATGTAATACAGAGCAGCAGCTTTAATATAATAAATTGGCTTAGATAGCCTATTAAAGATAAAGCATTCACTAAGGCACAGAAATATGCAGCCAAAAGTGTTCAATAACTAAATAAAAAACAATACATTATGAGATAAATAATTATGAAAAAGTTTAGGCTATTTGTACATTCTAAAACCAGAGATTACAAAGTGCTACAAGGAAACTAAAGAAAGATACATGTACGAAGTCATAATATGAGAAATGTAGCCTAATAGTAGTAGTTATAGTAGCCTAGTAATAGTAATAGTTTGAACCAGAAATCTGATGCTGGTTAGTTTATTTTTGAAAAGCAGTCCCTGAAGGCACCATTCCCGAGCAACAACTACTAGAATATATATTATATTCATAGAAACAAATTATTTCTATGTTATATTGTTATATTTATGTCTGGACAATTTTGGTCATGATCAGTTTATTTTTGAAAACTGAAGAACTTTCCGAGCAGTCCCTGAAGGCAGCAGCATTCAGTAAGAACGGTTTCTCGTCGTTTCTTTTCCAGGGATTTTCTTTGAAAAGTAGAAGATTAAGATTTAAGCGGAGATAGCGTTAAACAACCCGCAGCCAGAAAAATATACAGGAAAAAGACAAACACATAAGTATGGCGGATGTAATCGGTTCTTGGGAGGAGAAGTCTTTATATTTGACTCAAATTCAATATCTGGAGGAGCAGTTGGAGAGGTAACGTTAGCTAGCTACGTTAACGTTAAAACTGGGGGAACTAGCTAGCTAGCTAGCTAGCTACATCAAAGAATGCTAGCTAGCTGTATAAATGTAGCTAGCTATCATGTGCACTTGTTTAATCTTTTACACTTGACTGATCAACGTTGACATTATAATTTTAACATATTTAGCTACGTAACGTTAATTGAATCAAAGATACAACAAATTTAGCCAATTTAGATACAACCCCAATTTAGACTTAGCTAGCTACCCACTTTAAATTGCCCTGTTGCTGAAATGTGCTAACTAACTAGCTAGCTAGCTAGCTATACAAATAAAATAAAGCTGCCTAACGTTAACGTTAAATGATTAGCCTATTAATGTTAGCTATTGGGAAGGAAGTTTGTTTGCATTAGCTTTAATGTTAAATCACAAAGCAATACTGTATTAAGTGTAGTACTGTAAAAGTAAATACAATAAAATACTATAATATAACGTTGGTAAAATAAATAGATTATAATAAATATAATATAAACTAGCTAGAAAAACCAGAATTTATATAAGTGACATGTTACAATGGTGATGGAAATATTGCAATATTTAGCTATATATTTGCAGTATTGGGAACTAGCTAGGTGACATCTACAGGAAGAAATGCTGTATTAAATTATTATTCTTTTTTTTTAAAGAGTATTTTTTGGGCTTTTCTGCCTTTAATGGACAGGACAGCTGAGAAAGGGGAGAAACGGGGAGAACATGCGGGAAGTCGTCACGGGTCGGAGTCGAACCCTGGACCTCTGCGTTGAGGAATAAACCTCTAAATATGTGCGCCTGTGTTACCCACTGTCCCAACTCGGCCGCGAATGTTTTTAATTATGCACACAATTCTGGAAACTTGAAGCTCATTTATCAAAAACAAGACTCCAGACCATAGAAATTAGATTAATTATGTTTCTATGCTCCAGACTGCTAAACTCTCGGCACAATTACACTGTTTTCACTTACTTACACAATAAAAATACTAAATCAACCAGGAATGAAATCTTAAGGATTGCCATTTTAAGTGCTGTGCTCTTCCAGCTAGGGCTGCAACCAACAGTTTTGTTAGAAAATAGCTGAATAGAACTTCCCAGAGCCTGAGGCAATGTGTGTTTTTCTTAAACCATCAGTGAAAAATATTCAAAGACATTCAATTTAGTATTACATGACAAAGAAAAGCAGACAATTTTACATTTGAGAAGCTGGACGCGAAAATATTTCCATGAAAAATGCAGGGAACAATGAATATTTTTGATATCTCTAAAACATTTTTTCAGCAGTCAACCCTGGTCTCATATACGTTTTTTATTATTATACGTTATTATTTTTATGTCTTTTAGAGCAACAGCGTTTTCCTCATTGCATTTTGTATAAGCTAATTTGATTTAAAAAATATATACAAAAATCTGGATGGTATGTGGTGGAGAAGCCTCAAAACCTTTATACTGTATTTACTCGTAACATTATCTCATTTATGTTTTACTGAGCCTGTTTTACAAAAAAACATGGATTTATTGTGGGCCTTTTACAGCTACTGGTTCCTAGATTCATCACTTCTTTAAATCTCATTATTGATGTTTGATAAGGACAAGCTTCAATTCCAGTTTTAACATTATAAAAACTTGGATACAGGAAGCAGTTAGTGCAGTTATTTTTTTTTTTAAATCTCAGTAGATTCTTGCATACAATAACCATGTTTTCCCTAGGTTTGTTGAAGACTTAGGTGTGCATCTTAGGCAGAAGGGTTTAGAGGTCAAGAAAATTTTATGTTTTTAATTTAAAAAAAGATAATAAATACATTTAAAAAACTTAAAGACAAAACTTGCCTTAAGAAGTCCAACTACAATATTAGAGGTATTAGTAAGAGTATTTCTGAGTGTCATTTAGTTAGTTTTGAACCTCACATTGATTTTATTCGGCTTAGGTGCTGCCAAAAAACGGCTTAGACTTAGCTACCCACTTTAAGTCTTATACCTAAGTCTTATAATGGTAGGAAAAACCCTGCAATAATATATCTTTAATCTGCAGATGTCAATTTAAATATGACGAGCTGGAGAAACAGAATAAGGACCTGGCCCCTAAGTACAGCGCGCTGGAGAAGGACAAGAAAGACACCACTGAGTCCCTGAAACGCTCCGCGGCTGTAAAACAGAAGAGGGTTGAAGAGCTGACTGAGCAGCTGAAGACTCAGCAGCAGACGGACCAACAGGACAGAGAGGAACTGCAGCTGCAGCACAGCCAGCAGAAGAAGGAGCTGCAGGACCGGATCAACGGACTTTACTCAGTAAGCAGGACGATGGGTGAGGCAGTACAAATGTTTGTCACACAGCAGCGTTTTCCCTGCCATTATAAGGTTTAGGTGCAGCACCTAAGCCGTTTTGGGCAGCGCCTAAGCTGAATGAATGTAAAATCATGGAAACAGACTAAAAGCATTTTCTCAGATATAATTGTTGCAGTTGTAATAATTGTATGTACTCAGACTAGATTCTTGGTGTAAAGTAGGGCTGGGACGATATGCTTTTGTCCCAATTTGATTCTTTCACGATACATGGGTGCTGATTCGATCTGTATTGCGATTTTTCATTTATTGCAAATCTAGAAGTATTGCGATTCAAAAGTATTGGGATTTTCTTGTCTTTCTTTAACAAAAACAAAAGTTGAATAATACACTTCTAGAGACAATATACATGAGACATTTCTAAAAACTAATTGTTTTCTAAGAAGAATGCCCATCACATGTCAGTCAGTCAGTCTGATGTTTTTTTCATTTGTAAAGAAGTACATAACATGGATTTTCTGCATCTCCTGCTTTCGGTCTGTTTTGATGGAAAACTGAATATTTTGTAAAAAAAAAACACGATTTAGTGCATTGTGTCATTTGTGCAATACGTAGGCTATTGGGGTTGGGCAATATGTTGTGCAATATCTCATTGTGCAAGGGCTAGTAGTAGTTAATGTGCTTACTATTTAGATACCTGTCTAATGTATATGAAAGCATGTTTTGTGTTGCATGAGAGGATGTGTTGAGAGATGCTTATTTTCTGTATTTTGTGTTGTCTTTGTAAAGCTGTGGAACGGACAGAGTCCAAAACAAATTTCCCTTCGGTGACAATAAAGTATATCTTATCGTAGATTATTATCTTTTCCCTACGTGAGCGACGCGCCGTGCAAATAAAATGAACAAGAGATTAATTCTTCTGTTTGTGAGTTCCCTAAAAAGGACGTAGACAGCGGGGCTTTTGCTTGTCAGAGCATCGGCACAAGACTGTATTTATCAGGTAACGTCTGTAATTATGACTATTAGAGATGGCCTGATACCATTTTTTGCTTCCCGATACCGATTCTGATACCTGAACTTGCGTATCGGCCGATACCGAGTACCGATCCGATACCAGTGTTTCATATATTTTTTATTATGTTTTAACCATTGTATAATACTATCCCTGTATGGATGTGATATGATTTCTATCTTTGTTATCGGTCTGGCTCAGGTTAAACTCTTTGTGAAACATGAACAAACACAAACAATGAACGCCCCAGAACTTTCTTTTATTATCCAGTTTGACCATCAGTTATAACGGAAAAAGAACCTAAATAAACTACTTTAACGTAGATTTTCTTTAGGGCTTTATTACGTGGTATCGGATCGGTGTATAAACTCCAGTACTTCCCGATACCAATATCAGCGTTTTAGGCAGTAGCGGAGCCGATACGATACTGGTATCGGACCATCTCTAATGACTATGCTAATTTAGCTAACTTTAGCTATCAACAATAACAGTCCGTGGTAAGGAAAGACTAGTATTGCCACTATTTGTTATAAATTGACCTGTGATTAGGGATATATGATACCACAGCCAGCTAATCTCATTCAGTTGTACCGGCAGGGGTACAGTAGTGCACAGAATCTCCATGGTTACCCCACTTGATTGCCTGGCGTTTAATCGCGGAGCGTTGTCCTTCACATGAGGAGCGCAGTGAGACCCCGCGGATCCACGCGACTACGCAGGCGAAGTGTTGCTCCCCGTGTGAAAAGCCCTTAATGGCTTCAGTATGCTTGAAATTGCTACAAGTGTGATTGTCAGATTGTCTCTGGAACAAATCAGAAGCATCCTCTCCTGTCTTCCCCTCAGTGAAAAAGTTTGAGGAGCAGCAGGAGCTGGAGGAGCAGCTGAAGCAGCTGATGCAGGAACAGTCCAACATAGAGTCTATGAAGAAGCAGCTGTTGGATCAGAGAGAAGAGCACACAGCTGCCATCGACAGCCTGATGAATGAACTAGAGTTGGAGAGGGAAAAGTAAAGTTAAACTGACAGTTTGTGTTACATCCGCATGGGACCTTTTCCATGCTGATGTTTGATTGTTGTTTCAAAAATGTTAGTGAGTAAATATTTCCCCTGTACTGCAACAACAGGGTGATCGTGGAGGGGCAGCAGGCTGTGGACCGATGCGTTGAGAAGAAGGCCTCAAAGATTCTCCGCAAGGAGAGAGCTCTTCACAGCGAGCGGCTGCAGCAGCTCCAGGTCCTGCTGAACGAAAACTTGGTCCTGCCAAAGGAGAAAGACGTCTTGCAAGACAAAAAGAGGGTTCTTTGCTTTGAGAGAGAGCAAATGAAGAAAGCGCTCATAAAGATTACCCAGGAGAGTATCAGCTACAAAGATGTAAGAGGACCATTTTGGACTTGTGTAACTCTAAATGCTAATTCAGGGGGCATCCGGATTTGAACCGGAGACCTCTTGATCTGCAGTCAAATGCTCTACCACTGAGCTATACCCCCTGCTGTAAAAGCTCATTCGAGCACTACTCTAGGATATATGGGAGAATAGGCTGTGAACAAGGCACTTGTTCACACCAGTCTCTGACATGCAGCACCTGAGCAAAGAACACGTGAGAAACTGATAGAAGCCTTCAGTCAGAGAGGAGGCTTTGATGCTTTTTTTTTCAAACTTTCCTCCACAAATGAGTGACTGGCCTCGTTCAAACCTGCAGCTTAAAAAAACTCTATTTTTTTCTTCACCTTGGTTCTTAGTTTTTCAGTTTGTGTTGATGAAGGAATGTAAGGTGATTTTCATATCCAGTGTCTCCCAGCTCCTGTGAAGAGGGGTTCCTACAGTGTTTTGTATTTCTTATATCTGTTCAAAAGAGTGTTTTGGTGGTAAAGGACAGGTTCCCATTTATATATGGATCTTGACAAACACAAGGTTAGAAATAGAACCTCCTGTACTTTGTCCTACCTACAATATTTAGTTTAACATGGTTTTACCACATGCAACTTAAAAAAAAAAAAAAAAAAACTCTGAAGAGGGACTGGAAGCACATGTACTCTTTCTCCCGCATTAAGACATTTGGGATCTGGCCTTGCCTCACCCACAACCGCTGCTCAGGCTCGCATTAGGTTGAGACTTGTTCGGGGGCTACATTCTAGCATCTGTTTGACCGGTCAAAGAGCAGCGCGCATCAAGATGGCTAAAAACATAGTTTGAGCCTTACGTGGGGTGCAGACAGGAGGCAGCGGGATGGCTGTCTTGCGAGGCGTGCTGTCTGTACCCAGCTTTTTTTTTTTAGCATCTTGTATTGCTTTATGTCATCTTTTATGCTTTATGTTATGTCATTATGTTTTATTATTATTATTATTATTATTATTATTATGTTTTCGCTCTCTGTAGACAGTCTGCTCCGGGTGGAGGTTTCAAGGTTTCTTTGTTGGCTTTTGCGTATTAGACAGCGTTTGGTTTACGGATTGGTGATGTACTTGATCAAGCTTGCCCGGGATATGTTCGAATCTCAAATTTCAGGGAAGTGCACAGACATCTCCCCCTTTAGTAGAGGGATTTGAAAACACCTCTCTGGTGACAAACTTTGCACAGATACAAGTCAGTATAGTCAAGGTCAGACATTTAAGGGGACATAAACATAAAAAAAATTATGTGGAGGGGGACTTTAACATCTTCCCTTCTTCAGGAGATAAAGCAGCTGAAGGAGAAGTGCCAGAAGCTGAGGGTGGACCTAAAGGACCGTGATGCCGCCTGCAAGAGCATGCTGACCAAGAAAGAGGATCTCTGGTAAAAGTTTACTCTCTTTCTACTGTCCATATCTGAGATTCAGATTCACAGTTATTGATGAACATTATAATCCCTCCAGATTCAAAGTACAAAACCCCATTTTTAATAACATATGGCTGACTCCATTTATAGACAGACAGTACACACTAATGGAACTTACATTAATCTGATACAGGGGGCATCTGGACTTGAACCAGAGACCTCTTGATCTGCAGTCAAATACTCTCCACTGAGCTTTACCCCCGCTGATAGAATATGCTGGGATCAGAAATAGTAGGATGTGACCTGACTGGCCCAGGTGAGGGAGAAGTGCAGTCCTGTATGCTTTCTTGATGTTAGAGTATACATGGTCTAGTGTGTTCTTCCCTCTAGTAACACAATCTACATGCTGGAAAAAGCTGGGGAGTACAGACTTTAAGCACGCCTTGTTAAAGTTCCCTGTATCCTCTCCCGGTGATTGCGCTGCAATTTGTTCACTATGGTTAGCAGTGAGCCAAACTTGTGCTAACGTTACCATACCATATGGGGCTATGTAGACGGCAGTGTGCTGTTTTCGTAGTAAATAAAATGGCCTGTATATTACCGACAGGGCTCCAGGTCAGGTGAGCCGTGCTGGGCAACGATCCTGTGGTCGGTACTCCATTCATTGTGCACAAAAATGCAGTCCTCCGCCTCTGGTCTTGTCGGAGTTATTTTCTCATCCTGCCGGTAGCTAGCTCGGCGTGCTAGCGCCGACAACAACTTGCAGCGCCCGGTCTGGCTATGTCCTCCGGGATGTTATGAGCCGCCTGGAAGGCTCTCGTAAGGGCTGTGTTGTATCGCAGTCCTATTGATTAGTTCAGTGTGGCTGTACTTGTATAAATATACACCAACAGGAGAACTAGTAGCCGCTGCACAATCGCGCGCCGCCATCTTTGTTGACATTAGTGAACGTGTAGCGTTCCAATGCGTGTTTTGAAGTGTTTTTTTCTAAGTAATTTAAATACTCGATAATGTCAATTTGCACATTGTTAACACAACAATGACGATATTATCGTAAATGATATATATATCCCACCCCTAGTGTGTGTGTGGTAAGTGGGCAGAAGAGAGATAGATAAAGAGGAAGCAGAAGTGTTGTATGCGACCGGTGCAGAGTTGGTGGATTAAGTTAAAGTTTTGTACACAGTGTGTGCGGTGTCTGAAATAAACCCCAGACTGAAAGCCAAGTTCATTAATTTGCTCACCAGAAACGGGATATTAACCCCGACGTTATTCATTTTATAACGTCGGCCCTGGAGTAACGAGTCTCCCCTGGTTTTCTGATCACGGTTGGAAACGAAGCAAGCAGGAAAGGTTAACACATTGAACATTTTAACAGCTTATTAACGTGCGCTTGTTACCCTGTGTGCGCTGATGCGCTCATCTGTTGACATTTCCGAATGATTTCCACACAAAAACGTAGCCTACATGAGTTATTAGTATGAGAACATTTTTTGATTTTAACTGTGTCGGGCTTGGGTCGGGCTCGGACACAAATTTCGTAATGCCTGTCGGACGCGGGCCGGGCTTGGACAAAAACATTCGGCCCGATCCGGACTCTAGTAAGAACCCGAACACATCTGAAATAATCCACAAAAACACTGATGGATTGAAAGTTAAAGTTAAATTATCATAACAGACTTTTAACCTTAATCTGAGACAGACCTCAGGAGGAAAAAGTGTATCTTCTGGCCAGAGGGACAGAAAATGCCTTGTTTATAGTTTATAGTCAGATCTCCATCTGACTAGTTTGTCAGTCCTTAGCGAACAACATGTGATCGCAATGTACACCGGGTCATAGTAATTAAAACTTGAATAAATGATAAAAACAATGTTTCATGAAGGTTTTATTTAACATTTTCACGTTTTTATCATCATATTTTAACATTGCCCAAAAAGTGTAACATTTGTCGACATGCACCAATAAGCTTCGTCCCCCGCTACCTAACAGTAAGCGCCTGGATTCAGTGGACAAGGACAGACGACAAAAAACGTCCGAGGCAGATCAGCTGAAGGTGGAGCTCCAGAGGGAGAAGAGCAGGAGGAGGCAGATAAAGAACGTCATTCAGGAAGCAGGCATCACTCTCAGCCACATCCTGACGGTAAAAACACACAGTCCCATCCAGGAGCATCTGGACAGATGATTCAGTTCCTGCTGCAGCAACTGATAGCTAGAAAATTCAATGTTGCACACTCTAGGCTCTGAAATATCATCAGTTGTGTTCCAGAGAGGGGAGAGGATACATTGGTTATTGGTTCAATTTGGCTGGTTTTAACAGACAAACACCCAGTGGTGGAAGAAGTATTCAGTTCCTTTATTAAGCATCTTTAGCAAGTCACAAACACTTTGACATACAATAATGTCAAACACAATGTCAAACTTGCCTTATGCATTAACATGTTGGCATTATTTTCTTGTTGTGGAGCTAATTTTGTATGTAAAATGTTTTGTCAAAATCTGCAAAGTAACTACAACTGTCAAATAAATGTAGTGGAGTAGTAAGTATAAAGCAGGCACATGATACATACTGAAGTAAGTTTCAAGTTTAAAACTTAAAAAAGCAAACCTTTGGTTTTGTAACCAAGGTGTAATATATAAACATCTAGCAATTTGTACTCAGATGTGAAATATGTTGCGTCTCAATAAGAAGTATCTCGACCTATGAGACGATTTCTAATTATGGAAGCTCTGGTGTTGTCTGTCCTCTGCAGGAGTTAGACAAGCCGTCCGAGACTGAGTGGAAGATCCTGAGGCTGCTGGAGATCCTGGAGAGCACCGCCCCCCCCAGCGACCAGGCTCCGCCCTCGACAACTCACATGAGAAGAGCAGTTGAGGGCCAAAACCGCAGACCACTGACCCCAAACCAGCCAGGTACTGGAATAACCTCTCCACTGGACTGTGTGTTTTATAGCAGTGGTGTGAACACTGCTGCTGATTTCCTGATAAGAAAAACCCAGAACACACTGCAGCTGTTTCCTAACAGCTGCACAGTGAGCTGGGTCAGAGTCCTGCTGAGGCTTGAGTCCCACCAGACTCTAATTAGCTATTAACTGGTCTCAACAAAATATTCACATACAACAAAACGTCAATTTTCAGCCGCTGCAGGCAAATAGTGCGGAAACGATTCCTCGAGTAACTCAAATAATTTGATTACAAAAAATCCTTTATGCAAAATTCATTGCCTTGAAGCTTCATTTAATCAGTGTAACTAACGTTGTACCGTTCACTGTGTTTCCGCACGGATGATTATTACTAGCGCACAACGTGCTGACGCTTCTGTGGACACAAGACTGACGGCGCAGATTATAAATGAAGGAAGACAGCGAAAATAGTGAGGGGTTATGAGAAGAGACAGGCGAGAGAAAACGACAGAAAGTTTGGGATCATTTAAAGCTGCAAACATGCTGCTACATCATCTCAGTAGAAAATATCCAGTGTACTCATCCATTCCACGGAGCGAACCCGACATGAGGTAACATACAGTAAACGCCTGCTGCTCTCGTCCACCGCGCTGTTTTACACAACTACAGCATGCAACCCTGCAAATAGCAATGTTTTACAAACAATTTAAAATGAAAGCTGTCAGTTTGTAGTCTAACTGTTTTTATCTATTAGTTTGCTACTAATCTTGAAATTTGGTCATTGTTTTGTAAACTTAGCTACTGCCAGAGACTAACCAGCCCCTCCCCCCTGGAGCGGTCAACCTCATGGCTACTTAATATGCACGTGAATGACGTCATCGGACCATGCCGGTGATGTCTGCATTCTTTATTCTTTCTCCTCACTCAGTATTAGGCTTCTGAAAATGTGCCCCCCAGAACAGTGTAGTTGAATGGACCTGCTGTAAGCTTTGTACTGTCACGTTTACCCTCAGGTTAGTGAACAGCTCTTTTGCATATTCAGTGAAAAAGATTAACATTTGGGCCACCAAAAATGTACTTTCTTTTTTAAGGGTCTTGGTGGCCCATGCGGCTGTGCTTAAAAATATTAGCATCTATCTCTGTTATTGTATGCAATTTGGCAATAAAAAATGTTGCTTTTTCTAAAAAAAGGAAACCTCTCTTTTGTATATTTACTATTGCTTTTTACTATAAAGCAAAAGTATTTCTTATCCGATTACTCGATTAATCTATGGAATAATCGGTACTATTACTAAAAGAATCAATAGCTGCAGCACTACAGGCAACTGTTTTCAACAAAAAAACTTAAAAAAAAAAACAAGTGTACAGAGTGGAGCATTTAGCAGCTAAAGAGCCCGATATTTTTCTCAGGAGTTTGTAGAGACCAAAAATAGAGCTAAATGGAGAGTACATATTGGAATTATATCAATCAGGTGGCCAGACAGTTGTCAAAATGACTCCAAATGTTGCTCTGTGTTGTCGAATGGGTAAATAAGCAAGTTTACCATATCTACTTTATGATAAGATAAGGGGTGAGGCTATTTGCACTCCTGGTACAATTAGCCGTGTATTAGGGATGCACCGAATATTCGGCCACCGAAGATTTTCGGTTTTCAGCCGAAATACTTTTATCACCGAAACAATACGGCCGAAAATGTTGTGATGACGCAAACAGAAAATGCGACCTGCACGTGTGTCAGTACCCGATCCGTTCCACCTGCAAAGCGTCTCCTCAGCAAAGAGGTTGAGACGGACCACCATCTTTCGGTGTTTTCGGTCTTGGTTTCCTCTTTTTTCGGTTATATACTTTAAACCTATATTAAATATACCTATCAAACATCTCACATTCACACACATGCAACTCATATACACAATTGTCAACGTATGCATGTTAAAAAGTTAAAAAAGTCAAGAGTGAAAAAGTTTTGTATCTTGCACCATTTATAATAAATAAGTGTGTGTTCTCAGCGTATTTTGTTCAAAAACATAGTTATGAAAAAAATAAAATAAAGGATCTGTCCGTCTCTCAGGAAACTCTGCAGTCAGAAGACCCCCAGCTCTGTCGTGTGCTCCTCAGCAGGCTGATCCAGAAGCCGGAGCCTCTGCAGATTGCTGAACCGAATCCAGCCCACAGTAGGGAAGATCAATGTTGTTCATCCCACCGCCCCATTTCAGAATAAAGGTTTTAGTCACTTTAGTCCTGCTTTTGTTCTGACCGCTGATCTATTTGTGTAGACTTGTAGATTATTACTGTTTTGAGTATTTACAGATTGAAAAGTATTTTTTATATTTATGATAATTATTCTGTTGACTAATTACTGTCAGAAAATAGTGGAAAATTAAGTTTCCAGATTCCTGTTTTTGTTGTCTTTTTCTGTGAAGCGTTGTGTTCTCAATGCTTTATCTGTAGGTATGTGTGAGATTCTGATGTTTTCTTCAGATGTGTATGTTGACAGTTTGATAAAAAGATTTTTAAAAAGGAGGTGAGGCATTTAAATGTTATGCCATGTGATAAAAGACCTCCGTGTAGGATACACCAGTGTTTCCTTGCTCCTTCAGAAGCCTCCTCTCTCGTCGTCTCCTCGAAGTGCATTTAAGGGATCGGAAGATCCTCCATGATAGAGGAGGGGAAACAATTTCCGGGTCACAGGAGGAGAGAGGACGCGAGGAAGCATAAGTTAGCGTAATGAAAATAACCCAGTGACTCACTCACAGACTCCTGCCTTCATTAGTGAGATCATTTATCATAATTACAAATATAATGTAATGATATAATTAGGCCTGTCACCATAAGAAATTTTGCTGGATGATAAATTGTCCCAGAAATTATTGCGATAAACCCTAATATTGTCATCGAGAGACCATTTGCATAATAATACAGGTACACCTTTTCAAAGATCAATACACTTTTATTTCTAAAGAATATTTAACACTGGAACTGGAAGACATTTTAAATATCCAGAATATGTCTTTGATCTCCTTTAGTATGTCATCTTTCACGCTGATGTACAGTTGTGGAATTGCCGTTTGTGACACGTAAGTTCTCAGACTACAGACTCTGTACTACATTTTACAATTATGTAACACTAAATATGAAATTTAAATAATATATAATTAATAAATTAAATCTATCTGTATGGCTATCTATCTAAATGTACCAAAATAGTTCTGTTTTTCAGTCTTCATTTTGGCGAAGGTGCGGCTTCTGCTCCTCTTCAGGTCGGAGCTTCGGGGGCGGGCCGACTCACACACACACACACACACACACACACACACACACACACACACAGGTGCAACTCTGACATACTTTCCACACTCCGTGTCCGCGGACTGCGTACTGTTAATGTTCTGTGCATTGTCGGACACATGCAGCCACTTTCCTGAAACCGCTTGCGAGACTGACGAGTCCACATTGGCGTGTATGTCCGAGCCCGTCTCCACCGCCTCCCCCTGCAGGTTGCCAGCTGTGTGGTTTGGAATGAAAGGAAGAAAACGGGACGCCGAGTAACACGGTTGATATCGCTCATATACTTTTTTTTTTGATGGCGCCTTAACTGCAAAGTGCTGCGGAAAACCCTGCTCCAACTCTCAACAAACGTTTCTCTGTCTCTCTCTCTCTCTCTCTCTCTCTCTCTCTCTCTCTCTCTTTCTGCCTGGAGTCCCGCCAACACAAAGACCATGCGACTGACAAGAGGGTTCACTGCTACGTTAAGGAACCGAGAGTGGTCCTCCAGTCTCTTTGGTAGAGAGAGACGAGGAAAACAAACAAGTGCAAATGGAAATTATCGCGGCCGGAAAAATTATCGAGCTCATTTTTTTTTATCGTGCGATAACTCGATTTGACTATCGCGACAGGCCTAGATATAATATAAATAATGTAGTTTCTTAGACACTAGTTGAAATGAAATTGTACTTTGTGTAAATAGTAGAGTGAAAATCGGTGCAAATCATGTGAGGACAGGGTCTTCATCATCATGTGGTCATTGGCAAGTCAAACCTTTTCACAATGACTGACTTCTGCTGTAAAGTCATTCTAAAGAAAACTGAACCACAGATAAGCCTAGCAGATAAAAATGTGCTAATCTTCGCAGTGTTTACAAAATGTTGGCCCAGGCCGAGGCCAAAGGTGAGACTGCTCAACCACGACGGCCTGCTTACTTTGAACTGTCGCCACCATTTAAAAATCAGTGAGCCTCAAAGCGAGGAGAGGCGGAGTTCTGGGCAGACAGAGGATAACAGGCGCTGCAGGAGAGGACTGAAAACACAGAAGGAACACTGTGGAACCGAAGCATCATGATGGAGCTGTATCTCGACCTCCACTCCCAGCCATGCCGCTCCGTCTTCCTGTTTGCCAAAGCGGTCGGGATTCCTTTTGAGTTTAAGCTGGTGGAGCTCGCTGCAGGTGAGACAGACACACACGGGGACGAGATATTTTTAATGCATGCATATCTGAGTTGTGTATGTTTAAGTAAGGCTTTTAGCTCACATTCTTACTTAAAATAATATATATATAATAATATATAATAATATTTTGAGCTTTTGGAAATGTACAGAAAGTTACCAGATGTTTGTAGAGTTTGCAGAGTTTGAGTTCACTGGCCTGCAAACTTGAACTGGTTGCATAAACTCCAGCCCTTAACTCTGCATAGTTATAATTGTAATTCTTTATCTTTGTGTTTGTAACTCTGTAAACACATTTTGCAGGAGTTGAAGGTTGAATGTCCCTCAGGCCTCGAACTTGTTCTGTAAGCATGAACATTTAAAAAAAAAAAAAAAACTCCTCCTCTGGGCTATCAGTTTACATTTCCACATTTCACCCAGAAAGCTGACAGTCCCATTCAGCGAGAAGTGGATTAACGTTCCCTCCTAGATAACCGACTTTACAAGCAAACAGTAGGTGGGATATTGTAGGTCCGAGGTCAACGCATCCAGACAAAACATAACTGCGTCCCTGAGGTGATTGAGTATAACAGAGACGTGCTGGGGAAAGAAAATAAAGGAAAGAGAAGCATTTGAAAGCAGATGAGAATGAAAAGGGGAGGGAGAGTTTAAAAAAACACCATCATTTGTTTTATGTTTGCACAATCAGATAGACTATTCATCTATTTTTCTCCAAATCTTTTAACTTAGTTATGTGCTATGTGTGCATGTATTCTCTTTTATATTTACATGGCAACACAAACAAACTGAGAGCAGACTGTTTGTCTTCATTTGAACACACGTGTGATCCTCATTTGCGTGTGTTTGTCTCAGGGCAGCAGTACAGCGACGAGTTTGGAAAAGTCAGCCTCATGAGGAAGGTTCCTGTCATGAAGGATGGAAGCTTCATTCTGACGGAAAGGTACAACAATGATTCGGGTTTAGGATTATTATTAATAATAATAATAATAATAATAATAATTATACATTTTATTTGTATAGTGCTTTTCAAAGTACTCAAAGACACTTTACAATGAAACCGTGGAAAGTACAATAAGAGCAAGTGAAGCAATACAACAACACAAAACATAGTCTTCACCACAGCATTCTGGGATGTGAGAAAATCGTGTCCTGGTTTAATGGCATTTCTTTTAACCAATCACAATCGTACGGAGCAACAGTGCCCCTGCCAAATAGCCTCGGGAAGGAACTTGTTTTGGTGGAACATGTGTACGTTCAAAGGTTGTTTTAGTCGTGCAACAGAAAACTCAGCTTGGACAGATAGTCTAGCTAGCTGTCTGGATTTAGCTTGCAGAGATCTGAGGAGCAGTTAACCATAGTCCTCATAAATCCACCGGAGTTTAAATGCCAACACAAAGAAAGCGGAAGGTAACGGGACATCCGGCCAAAATGAGGGACATCCGGCAGAATTTCTGGCGGCACCTGAACAATCCCGGAAATGAAACATCGTCGATATAGACTACACAAAACACAAAAACAAGCATATTAAAAACAAGTGAAACAATGAAACCAGATACCAATAGTAGATTATATAGGCTGAAGGCTATTCTAACGAGATGGGTTTTGAGAAGGGATTCAGATGTGTCCAGATCAGTACAGTCACGGATGTTTATGGGTAAAGAGTTCTAGAGGGAGGGGGCTGCGATGGTGAAAGCTTTGTCACCCCAGCTACAGTGCTTGGTCCTGAATGGTGGGGAGAGGATTGACTTCCTAACATCAGATTATTCTGAGCAGTAGTAGTTGGAGCCGGGTACCTCCAGGATCTGTGCTAGGCTAAGCTAATGCTGGGGGCGTCAAGACAGCATTACAGCACGCACGGAGATGAGAAGGGTATGTATGGACTTATCTAACTCTGGGGGATACAGTGAATAAGCTGAAGTCCCAATAAGTCTGCGTGTTCCTTTAAATATCAATCAATCAGTTAAATTTGTCCCATGAAATCGTACGAGGTACAATTCCAGTGAAATGTTATCAGCTCCTTCAACTTGTGCATGATTCATCATAAAGCAGGAGTCACCTGGTTTAATGATTAATCAAAATAGAGACTACACACAGGCTCGTCCTTCTCTATTCCACTTCTTCTCCTAAACTTGGCTTGGGAACCAGAGGGTTGCCGGTTCAAGTCAGGAAGAGTTGCAACAAAGGTCCCCACGGGGAGCTGTGACAGTGTGGTTGATAGTCTGCATTTTAACCCCATGATTAATCCATTAATAAGCAGTAAAACTGTTGTTCTGTGTTGCAGCGTTGCAATCCTGAAGTACCTGGTGCAGAAACATTTGTCGTCAGTGGCAGATCACTGGTATCCTGCTGACCTGCAGCAGCGGGCTCGCGTTAATGAATATCTGTCCTGGCAGCACATGAACCTGAGAACTCACGGGTCCAAGGTCTTCCTGCTCAGGGTACGAGTCCCAGATCAACCCGCTGACCTATCCTCACCTGACCCACTTCAGTACACACATTTCAACACCCCTGAAATGAGGGCTGGGCAATATATCGTTATTATATCAGTATCAATATGAGGCTAGATACCGTCTTATATTTTGGATATGACACAAATGTTGTCTTTTCTTGGTGTTAAAGGCTACATTACAGTAAAGTGATTCATTTTTTTGAACTTACCAGACTGTTCTATCTGTTCTTTAAGTTGCCTTTACCCATTTAGTCATTATATCCACATTACTGATGATTATTTCAAAAAAAATCTCATTGTGTATATGTTTTGTGAAAACACCAAGTCAACCCAATATCGATATTGAGGTATTTGGTGGTCAAAACTTTTGCGATATTTTATTTTCTCCATATCACCCAGCGCTACCTGAAACGTATAGTTACATAATAATTGATACTCTCCTCCTCCCCATGCTATTAAACTAAGTTTAGGGTATTAGCATTCTAACGTTTGCAAATTAGCTCTAGCTCTCTGTTTCTTTTCTTTTAATATGTTTATCCTATGCACCAAACACAAAGGCAAATCCGGTGTAGGAGAAAACCTATGTTTCTCTATGTTGACATGTCGGCCAAACGGCTGTCAGACATTGTCGTCTCTAGATCAAGGACTAAAATCTACTTAAGTACATTAAGAAAAGTACCAACACTCTACACAGGTAAACATTTGAGACTACTTTTATAAATGCACTTACAGAATATTAATGAATATTATAAATTATGTATTGTGTGCAGCTAAGGGAACAACAACTGCTACCACTACATTGCTGCTGCTGATACTACCAACGTGTCATTGGTCTTTGCAGGCTCTGTTTCCTGTCATCATGGGCTCGGAGGTCCCGAAGGAGAAGATGGACGCCGCTGTCGAGGATCTCAATCAGTCGCTCAAAATGCTGGAGGACTATTTCCTGCAGAACAAACCGTTCATCATCGGCGACAAAATCTCTCTGGCTGATCTGGTGGCTGTAGTTGAGATCATGCAGGTAATACTACTACTACATTATCTACTACTACTACTGCTAAGAACATGTAAGCAAAAATGTCTACTTCTAGTCTAGTACTGCTGCTACTAATTCTACAGCTGTGACTTTTAGATGATGATTTCACAACAAATGGTGTATTTTCTTTTGAGAATAAATGTAATTTTTTCATCACTATATGCACAATATAAGGATAACAATAACCTTGTGAAATGAACCAGGGTGTTTTTGCAACTTAATGTAGCTACTGTAATGTAACCAATGTAATGTAGACTAACCTTAAAGGAGAATTTCGGTCGATTTCAACACGTAGCTCTGTTGTTTGTAAATTTGGAGTGCTGTCAGTAGTGACAAAAACGAAAACAATAGGTGCTGCCTACACCGTTTATTCCCCTGCTAGAGTTAGCACCCAACAGACTTAAACAGGGCACATTTTAAACTTGTTTTTAGCCTCTAAACATGTTCGAGATGTCATTACAAGTGCCTACCCATGTGCAGTTATTCCTTCGGAGTGAACACAGCGAATTTGACAGCAGTAGATGTGACAGAAAGGCATACAAGTTGTGTTATTTCAACCAGTGCACATACCTCTGTTTATTTTCTGTTTTCTGATGAAGTGCACACTAGTTTTGCCGAACTCATACAATCCAATATTCCATTGGTTATTTCACTAACAAAGTGGCGCATCTATTTACAACATGTCAGGGTCAGAGTCACGAAAGCCTGTTGTACTCACTCATTAGACAACTGGCCATCTGGTCCGTCCGGTTTAGGTTGCTACTTCCAATTTACATTCGGGACAAAAAAAAAAAACCGCTTCCAGAACATCCTTGTAAATCTGATGGGGAAACCTCTCTGTATGGGCGAAACAATGTCCGTTATCTGGGGACCCATCCAGACCAGGCCGTATGAGATCCCATTCCTTACAGCACAGGCTTTCTTCCTCGGTGGTCATTGTGATACAGTTTCCACAGGAGCACCACCATGTCCCCGCACGTGGCCTTGAAGCAGCAGCCTCTGCCTGCTCCTCTGTTTGTGCCCTTCTCTCGACAAGATCTTCGTCTGGTTCAAATGCATCAAATCTGTGGATCCGTCCTGTTCCCTGTGTCTTGGAAACATTTAAAAGATTATAGACAGTTGGTCTATACCCCAAACCTCAAAGTTATTTATGCCTTCATTACCTGTTGACTGGACTATTGCAGCTCTCTGGGATCTGAAACTATCTCTGTTTTGTTTACAGCAGATTCAAAACTCAGCTGCCAGGGTTTAACTGGAACTAAGGCTACATCCACACTTTTCATTTTCATGTTAAAAAGAAAACAATCTCTGTCCTTATGTGCACTTTAGCACCATTTCAGAACTCACCTTGGTCCATATAACACACTTTAAAACGCATATCGGAGACCATTCACGACATGTGCATTCTGATGTAAACACGCTGGAAGGCTGATAACGCCGGTGGGCATGGGAATTGTTGCAAATTGCTCAAATAATAGCTCACCAATTGCACATGTAAGCAGTAGTAGCATTATAAAGAATCCAAAATGTAGAATTTAAATTTGCAACAGCTGCTAGCATCTACAGTGCCTTCGCGAAGTATTCGGCCCCTTGAACTTTTCCACCTTTTGCCACATTTCAGGCCTCAAACATAAAGATATAAAACTGTAATTTTTTGTGAAGAATCAACAACAAGTGGGACACAATCATGAAGTGGAACGAAATTTATTGGATATTTCAAACCTTTTAAACAAATAAAAACTGAAATATTGGGGTGCAAAATTATTCAGCCCCCTTAAGTTAATACTTTGTAGCGCCACCTTTGCGCGCATTACAGCTGTAAGTTGCTTGGGGTATGTCTC
Source organism: Perca fluviatilis (assembly GCF_010015445.1). Taxonomy (NCBI): domain Eukaryota; kingdom Metazoa; phylum Chordata; class Actinopteri; order Perciformes; family Percidae; genus Perca; species Perca fluviatilis. The sequence continues at coordinate 34,532,952 of NC_053117.1, forward strand.
TATCAGTTTTGCACATCGAGAGCGACATTTTTGCCCATTCCTCCTTGCAAAACAGCTCGAGCTCAGTGAGGTTGGATGGAGAGCGCATTTGTGAACAGCAGTTTTCAGTTCTTTCCACAGATTCTCGATTGGATTCAGGTCTGGACTTTGACTTGGCCATTCTAACACCTGGATATGTTTATTTGTGAACCATTCCATTGTAGATTTTGCTTTATGTTTTGGATGATTGTCTTGTTGGAAGACAAATCTCCGTCCGAGTCTCAGGTCTTTTGCAGACTCCATCAGGTTTTCTTCCAGAATGGTCCTGTATTTGGCTCCATCCATCTTCCCATCAATTTTAACCATCTTCCCTGTCCCTGCTGAAGAAAAGCAGGCCCAAACCATGATGCTGCCACCACCATGTTTGACAGTGGGGATGGTGTGTTCAGGGTGATGAGCTGTGTTGCTTTTACGCCAAACATAACGTTTTGCATTGTTGCCAAAAGTTCGATTTTGGTTTCATCTGACCACAGCACCTTCTTCCACATGTTTGGTGTGTCTCCCAGGTGGCTTTTGGCAAACTTTAAACGACACTTTTATGGATATCTTTAAGAAATGGCTTTCTTCTTGCCACTCTTCCATAAAGGCCAGATTTGTGCAGTATACGACTGATTGTTGTCCTATGGACAGAGTCTCCCACCTCAGCTGTAGATCTCTGCAGTTCATCCAGAGTGATCATGGGCCTCTTGGCTGCATCTCTGATCAGTCTTCTCATTGTATGAGCTGAAAGTTTAGAGGGACGGCCGGGTCTTCGTAGATTTGTAGTGGTCTGATACTCCTTCCATTTCAATTTTATCGCTTGCACAGTGCTCCTTGGGATGTTTAAAGCTTGGGAAATCTTTTTGTATCCAAATCCGGCTTTAAACTTCTCCCACAACAGTATCTCGGACCTGCCTGGTGTGTTCCTTGTTCTTCATGATGCTCTGCGCTTTTAAACGGACCTCTGAGACTATCACAGAGCAGGTGCATTTATACGGAGACTTGATTACACACAGCTGGATTCTATTTATCATCATTAGTCATTTAGGTCAACATTGGATCATTCAGAGATCCTCACTGAACTTCTGGAGAGAGTTTGCTGCACTGAAAGTAAAGGGGCTGAATAATTTTGCACCAATTTTTCCAGTTTTTATTTGTTAAAAAGTTTGAAATAGCCAATGAATTTCGTTCCACTTCATAATTGGGACCCACTTGTTGTTGATTCTTCACAAAAATTACAGTTTTATATCTTTATTTTTGAGGCCTGAAATGTGGCAAAAGGTCGAAACGTTCAAGGGGCGAATACTTTCGCAAGGCACTGTACAACAAGGCCTGAAACGGCTTTGTTATTTATGTTGAATAAAAGGGTCACGTGATAGGGGTGTGAAGAATAAGGGACGGACTTACCTGATGAGATTAAGTCGGCAAACTCTGTAACTTTAAAATACTTTGAGAAACTGACCTTTTTAAAATAGCTTTGTATTGATTTACTTAGTTTTATCTATTGCGGACTGATCTCATGAAGTGGCGTATGTATGACACGCCAATTCGTATGCCATTTTTGGCGTGCTATCAAGACGCATAATCGCTTTTTAGCGTGTTTATCAACGCTGTTTGGCCTCCATTGACTTACATTACCGCGTGTCACGTTTCCTTCGTGTCCCGCGTGTCACGTTTCCTAAACACAAACGTCGCTTTCTTCTTTTCCTAAACCCAACCCCGTTATTGTTTTCCTAAACCCAACCGTCCGAAAAGCGATTACGCGTCTTGATGACACGCCAAAATGGCATATACGAATTGCCGTGTCAGTCTGTAACGCGTCCGCTGGATATGGCGTAGACATACATGCGGATAGCTCAAAATGCGTACAGATAACACGCCACTTTCTACAGCCAAGTGGCGTGTTATCTGTACGCATATGTTTACGCAAAGTCATGATGTCACGTTGTCTATTGTTTTTTTTATCTTATGATTTGTCAAACTGTAAAGCCCTTTTTCACCGTGTGTCATAAAAGTGCTACATAAATAATATGTATAAAATGTATTATATCTATTATGCCATTAATCATCTTTCATTCTTGTTTTAATCGCTCTCTTGGGAGTCCCCCAACTTTATGGAAGTGCAGAACTAAATTGCTGAAGAACTCCTTTAACCAAAATAACTAAAATAGTTTTCATAATAGCTTATGGGAAAATTTGGGATTTGGTAGGATAGGTACAGCCCAGAATAGATGTATTGGTATTAGAACGTTCTGAAGACCCTGTCTGCATGTTCAGTGACCTCACGAGGGATCCTGACACAAAGATTGACAAAACTGTGGTTTAGACATTTTATCCACATGTAATTGTAACGTCATTTGAAAAATGTGTGTATTGAGGTTGTGTTTGCTGTGTGTTTTGCAGCCTGTTGCTACCGGCCTGGATGTGTTTGAAGGCCGTCCGAAGCTGATCAGCTGGAGAGAGCGAGTGAAAAAGGCGCTCGGTGAAAAGTTGTTTGACGAAAGTCACGAGGTGATCATGAAGGTGAGCAGCCTGCCGCATAAGATGCAGAACAACAGCGAGCTGGAGATGCTCAAACCAAAGTTTCAGAAGATTTTCAGCTGAGAACAAACACAGATGATGCGACTGTCGGTGTCAAAATATTATCTCAATTGGATTTTAATTTCATGGTTGTATGGTGATTTTTATCAGCAGAATTTCTGTGCCAGTTTAATAAAGTACTAAGAAATAAGTCAACCAGCTTCCAGGTATTAAACTGTTTGTGCAGCTGCATAACCCAATTGTCTAAAAATTCTTTAATGTGTTTATCTGATTTAGATAAAGACTGCTGTTAAGTCTCTATCTGCAGAAGTTAAACATACTTCATTTTGCCAAGAAAATAAAAATCTTTATTATCATGCTATACATTCTGAAGGAAATCTCAAAATTTACAAAATGGAAACTGGAACTTTTCTGTTGGAACTATTCACCAGTAGAATGATCATAATCACATACATGATCCCTCCACCACAAATACTAAAGTGATGCATTAAAATTATATATAACAAACTACGTGTCTGTTGTTGTCAACTTATAAATGGCTTTCTGAAAGTAGTTTTTACATTTAAAGGGATCATTTGAATGTACGTATTAAAGGTTATATGACTTACACATCTATGTAGAAAACATGCTGGAGTGAAGGTAGGAAAAAAACAAACGACATTTTAAGGTTTATTAACACATTCCTTATGAGATGTACAAAATGTATGCCTGACGAGGTGTCCATTGTCAGGTATTAATGGTCGATGGCGAGCGTGAACCGTCCCAACAAGCAGTTGTTTTTGGGTGTTGCCCATGTTTGTGCCAGTGCCCTTACGTCGACCCTCTCACTGTGTTTTCACTTCATCGAAGTTAATTGGAAGTTTGGTCGGCTTAAAATGTCTTTTTTAGTGTTCTGACAAAAAAGCTAGCGCTAGCATTAGCTTGTTACTTACCAGCTCTGCGTACTGCTGTACATGCTGACGAACGGCACTAGTACACGGAGGTCCGTGTTTACCCGCCAGTAAAACTCAGCTGGATGACTCGTGTCATTTCCCTCTTAAGCGTTTAGCTCCAGTAAGCGCAGCGCCATTGATACCATAGAGACACTGGCTTAATCGCGTCATCCTCCCCAGCTCCCTCCTTTTGTCTGAATATGGTCACTTCTGGCTCCAAAATACCAAGATGGCAACGGCCAAAGTGCAAACTCCCGGCTTCAGAATGGCAGTCCACAAACAAAAGGGTGAATCCACCAATACTACGTCCATTATTTTTTTCAGTTTATGGTATAAAATGAGGTGCTACGCTGCTCCCTAAGCACCCAGGTTATAATCATCCAGCTTAATGTTCTCCTGTCTGCCCGACATCTTCCCACTGCTGGCCTGGAAAGACATGACAGCACAAAAATGTGACTTCCTGCATCACTCCTCTCTTCAGTTAATAAACAATGAGTGCTTAGTGCGTAGTCTAAACAACAGACAAGTGTCAGTACCTTATAGTAGAAGTAAAGGGCAGCGTTCACTAACAGCAGGGTCAGCGGCAGAACGATCACTCTGATGATAAAAGGTGTCGGATCTGATGAAACACATGGACAGTCATCACATCACAAAACATCATGAGTCCAACAGCTCCAAATACACAAACTGTAGCCTGGAACAATGACGTGAGTCGTCACAGTGTAATTGCATAAAACAACAACATGCATTGACGCTATTGTCAGTTGATCATTTTTACTCAGTTTGAACCAATCGTCTTTTCCAAACCTGTAAACAGTCAGCTCACCTGAAACGGTGAGAACGAGCAGACGACTCTGAGAGGAGAAGTTATGAGAAAAAACATAGACGTGATAAACACAGCTGTAGCTTCCTTGGTGGGCGGTCTTTGCAGAAGGAAACAGGAAGTGGGCAGAGTGATTGACAGCTGACTGGGTGTAGTTGTGTGCTGAGTTGGAGGAGGTGAAGGTGAGCTGGAAGGAGCCTCGTGGGTACTGGGGCTGGATGGAGCAGCTGATGGTAAAGTCGGAGCCCTCGGACACCTGAAACCCGTCCTGCTGGGCCTCGGAGATCCCGTCCTTGGAGGAGGACACATAGATGTTGGTCTGAAGCAGCAGGTCTGTGTATACAGAGATGATGAAATGTTACATTCACCCTCCATTCAACAAAATGGCCCCTGAAAACGGATGTAATATCACGGGTTTGACAAACATCATGACATGATGTCATAGATAATGTCACCGACGGGCTTACCTGAGCAGGTCAGATTCAGGATGGAGGAAGAGTGCCCTGATATTGCACATTCCATCAGAGCAGATCCAGACTGAACACAGTCAGACTTGATCCTCCACACAGGTCTGTCTGAGGACACCTCTCTCTGGCCCACAGAAACGGCAGAACCACAGTCCAGCTGTGAACAGGCAACAGCTGCTTCCTTCAGGGTCCAATCAGAGCGTCTCACTGGTATCCACTCTACCCGATGTTTCACCTCCAGTGTTCCTGCACAGCGACTGTCTCCTCCCACCAACCTGACAGGCTCTGAACAGAAACGACAACAGTCATCAGTAAAAGACTGAAGTGAGTTTCATTAGAACAGAAATTAACCAAATCAAAGCTGCAGCTCCTCTTCTACCTGAGCAGGTGAGTTCAACAGCTTTGCCCGGTCTGCAGGTGTTTCTATCTGAGCCTGAGCTTCTACAGTCCAGGAGAGCAGACTCGTTGCCTCCACACTGGAACTCTTTGGTCCACCGTGGAGCCTCCACTTGTCCATAGAGCACCCCCTGGAGGACTGAAGGAGCCCCACAGCCAATCTCCCTACAGACCACATCTGCATCCTGCAGGTCAAAGTCAGCTTCACACACTGAGGACCACCTCTGGTTAGACTGGTTCGTCTTCACCTCCAGTCTGCCTGAGCACAGACTGATCCCATCCACCAGCCTGACAAAGTCTGGAGAGATGATAGAAGATAAAATGGAGAGAGATAAAAGATACCGGACACAAAATAGAACAATGTTGAGAAACAACAATTCAGTGATTCAAACTGGACAATTCGAACATAAGTTCATCATTACCAACAGAACACATCTTTATAACACCAGAGACTGCACAATGTTACTGTCACATGTACTGCTATTTTACTATTTACTGCTGTAACAGTAGTGTTTTTCAAACACAACATCATCTGCAGATTTCTCTATTCTGTTATTCTGCTCAGGTACTCCACAGTTTTTGCTCTCCACACAGAAGTTGAAAGGTTTTCATTGCTTCTTATTTTTCTGAGATTTAGAACCCAGAAATAAAATCTGTTCAGAAAATGATCCCTAATATCTAAAAGGAATAGGGGCTGGACTCTGTCCTTTTAAAAGGGCCCTATTGTGCTCATTTTCAGGTTCATACTTGTATTTTGTGATTCTACTAGAACATGTTTACATGCTTTAATGTTCAAAAAACATTTTATTTTTCTCTAACTGCCCATGGCTGCTGCACCTGTATTAGGCCGGCTTCACACTGGCTGCGTGGCGTGAGCGTGTCAGCTGCGTGGCGTGTCCGTTTTTATTTCGGCTCCCATGTTAACAGGTTAGAGCTTACACACTGCCTGCGTGACACGCACGTCTCAGGCGCGGCTCGAGCTGTGCTGAAAACGCGTGCATGCTAGAAATAGAACCGACGCCTATTTTTCAAGCAACACACAAGCGTGTTGGAAGCGTTTCCAGGCAAAATAGAATACAAAAATTTTTTATATGTCATTTTGACACAAATACATATTAATGAATTACATTTTGATGTTTGAAAGTCTCTAGGTTTTGACATAAATGCAGATATAAATGTAATTTAAAAAAATAATAATAAATAATTATCGATTTTCAAATATTGCACCTGTCAATACAGAACGAAATATTCGGCAGCCTATTTTGCCATCAATACTGCCAACGTTGTCTTTGCTGTAATCAAATCAGTATATATTTATGTTTAACATGAAGGATACTACTGCTTGAGTGCAGTAAAACAATGGGAAACATACATGTGTACAGACAAGGCTAGCAGCAGCAGCACGTTTCTGGTGTGTAAAGACAGAAAACGCCACGCAGCTGCCACGCTCACGCCACGCAGGCAGTGTGTGGCCGGCCTTAACTGTCTGTCTGTGACACTCTGTTGTAGCGCCTATCTTTTAAAGCCCCCCTCCCAAAAAAGCCTGACTAGTCTACTCTGATTAGTCAGCCTTTCCGGGTCTCCACATTGGGGACTGACTGTATGGGATATAGCGACACTTTCAACTTTGAAAAATTACAGATAAAGGCTTCTAAACCAAATACTACACAATCAAACATGTTCCAGCAGGAATGTGATCCAAAATTGGGCTGAAATGAACAAGAACAGCAACCATAATTATAGCTTTCTCAGGTGTTAGCATGTCGCTACATGAAGCAGTGTAGGAAATGTAAACCCTGCAGTAATGTGCCTGGAGCAGATGACCACATAAAGAAATCTGGCGCAGATTGACGTCGCCGAGAGTAGAAAAAACGATTAAAAGCGGAGTCTTTCACGAACAATCTGAAATCTGAGTTTTTTTCTCACGGGGATAACTTTTACATATACTTACCTCATTATTTGAAGCTTTGGCCAAATTTAATATGAACATCCAACATTGTAACATTATACTGTATATACAGTGCATTGCGAAAGTATTCGGCCCCTGAACGTTTCGACCTTTTGCCACATTTCAGGCCTCAAACATAAAGATATAAAACTGTAATTTTTTGTGAAGAATCAACAACAAGTGGGTCCCAATTATGAAGTGGAACGAAATTCATTGGCTATTTCAAACTTTTTTAACAAATAAAAACTGAAAAAGTGGGCGCGCAAAATTATTCAGCCCCCTTTACTTTCAGTGCAGCAAACTCTCTCCAGAAGTTCAGTGAGGATCTCTGAATGATCCAATGTTGACCTAAATGACTAATGATGATAAATAGAATCCAGCTGTGTGTAATCAAGTCTCCGTATAAATGCACCTGCTCTGTGATAGTCTCAGAGGTCCGTGTAAAGCGCAGAGAGCATCATGAAGAACAAGGAACACACCAGGCAGGTCCGAGATACTGTTGTGGAGAAGTTTAAAGCCGTATTTGGATACAAAAAAAGATTTCCCAAGCTTTAAACATCCCAAGGAGCACTGTGCAAGCGATAATATTGAAATGGAAGGAGTATCAGACCACTACAAATCTACGAAGACCCGGCCGTCCCTCTAAACTTTCAGCTCATACAATGAGAAGACTGATCAGAGATGCAGCCAAGAGGCCCATGATCACTCTGGATGAACTGCAGAGATCTACAGCTGAGGTGGGAGACTCTGTCCATAGGACAACAATCAGGTGATACTGCACAAATCTGGCCTTTATGGAAGAGTGGCAAGAAGAAAGCCATTTCTTAAAGATATCCATAAAAGTGTCATTTAAAGTTTGCCCAAAAGCCACCTGGGAGACACACCAAACATGTGGAAGAAGGTGCTGTGGTCAGATGAAACCAAAATCGAACTTTTTGGCAACAATGCAAAACGTTATGTTTGGCGTAAAAGCAACACAGCTCATCACCCTGAACACACCATCCCCACTGTCAAACATGGTGGTGGCAGCATCATGGTTTGGGCCTGCTTTTCTTCAGCAGGGACAGGGAAGATGGTTAAAATTGATGGGAAGATGGATGGAGCCAAATACAGGACCATTCTGGAAGAAAACCTGATGGAGTCTGCAAAAGACCTGAGACTGGGACAGAGATTTGTCTTCCAACAAGACAATGATCCAAAAACATAAAGCAAAATCTACAATGGAATGGTTCACAAATAAACATATCCAGGTGTTAGAATGGCCAAGTCAAAGTCCAGACCTGAATCCAATCGAGAATCTGTGGAAAGAACTGAAAACTGCTGTTCACAAACGCTCTCCATCCAACCTCACTGAGCTCGAGCTGTTTTGCAAGGAGGAATGGGCAAAAATGTCGGTCTCCGATGTGCAAAACTGATAGAGACATACCCCAAGCCACTTACAGCTGTAATCGCAGCAAAAGGTGGCGCTACAAAGTATTAACTTAAGGGGGCTGAATAATTTTGCACGCCCAATATTTCAGTTTTTATTTGTTTAAAAGGTTTGAAATATCCAATAAATTTTGTTCCACTTCATGATTGTGTCCCACTTGTTGTTGATTCTTCACAAAAAATTACAGTTTTATATCTTTATGTTTGAGGCCTGAAATGTGGCAAAAGGTTGAAAAGTTCAAGGGGCGAATACTTTCGCAAGGCACTGTATGACAGAAAATAAGGAAAAGTAAAACAGGACTCCTTTAAGGAGATTCCCAGGGTTAGGATGCCACGTGGTTGTGGATATACTGACCAGCCCCCGCTGAGCTGAGCTGCTCAAAGTTGTGGCTGGTAGGTCATTGGTTGCCACCATAACAGGCACCAAAGAACCTGCTGGTGGAAACCAGCGGCTCAGAAAGCAGTCAAGCGGAAGAAGGAGTCCTTTCAGGCTGGTTGGTGTTTGGCCCACTGGACTCCTGAAGCAGCAGACGTTTATGTTTCACAGATCTTGGTGCATTTAGCACCTGATTTACTGAGGCAGCAGCTCATCAGACACCGTCATGGCTGCTGAAGAGGGTACAATACTGTCAAGACGTCACTGATGGGCTTACCTGAGCAGTTGAGATTCAGGATGGAGGGAGAGTTCCATGATATAACACACTCCCTCAGAGCAGATCCAGACTGAACACAGTCAGCCTTGACCCTCCACCCAGGCATGACTGAGGACACCTCTCTCTGTCCCACAGAAACAGCAGAGCCACAGTCCAGCTGTGAACAGGCAACAGCTGCTTCCTTCAGGGTCCACTCAGAGTCACTCACTGGTCCCCATTCTCCCCAATATTTCACCTCCAGTGTTCCTGCACAGCGACTGTCTCCTCCCACCAACCTGACAGGCTCTGAACAGAAACGACAACAGTCATCAGTAAAAGAATGAAGTGAGTTTCATTAGAACAGAAATTAACCAAATCAAAGCTGCAGCTCCTCTTCTACCTGAGCAGGTGAGTTCAACAGCTTTGCCCGGTCTGCAGGTGTTTCTATCTGAGCCTGAGCTTCTACAGTCCAGGAGAGCAGACTCGTTGCCTCCACACTGGAACTCTTTGGTCCACCGTGGAGCCTCCACTTGTCCATAGAGCACCCCCTGGAGGACTGAAGGAGCCCCACAGCCAATCTCCCTACAGACCACATCTGCATCCTGCAGGTCAAAGTCAGCTTCACACACTGAGGACCACCTCTGGTTAGACTGGTTCGTCTTCACCTCCAGTCTGCCTGAGCACAGACTGATCCCATCCACCAGCCTGACAGAGTCTGGAGAGATGATAGAAGATAAAATAGAGAGAGATAAAAGACACCAGACACAAAATAAAACGATGTTGTGAATGTGAAACAACAATTCAGTGATTCAAACTGGACTCAGCACAGTTCCAACATAAGTTCATCATTAACAACAGAAGACATATTTATAACACCACAGAATGCAGCAATGTTACTATTTAATACACCAATTGTCCATTTTTGAGCCCCTTCAACATGTTTTCAAACAATAACACATCTGATTTAAGGCAGCAGCTCATCAGACTGTCACGGCTGCTGGATGTGTGTCAACCTGGGGTACAAAACTGTCATAGATTATGTCATAATTGATATCATTGATGGGCTTACCTGCGCATCTGAGAAACAGGATGTTGGTAGAGGAATCTGATTTTGCACACTCCCTCAAAGCAGATCCAGGCTGAACACAGTCAGGCCTGATCCACCACACAGCTATGTCTGAGGAGTTCAGTTTATGTCCTACAGAAACAGGAGCGCCACAGTCCAGCTGTGAACAGGCAACAGCTGCTTCCTTCAGAGTCCACTCAGAGTAAATGTCACCCACGGGTCTCCAGTCTCCCTGATGTTTCACCTTCAGTGTTCCTGCACAACGACTGCCTCTTCCCACCAACCTGACAGACTCTGAACAAAGCAAGAGTAATCAGTGAAATAAGTGAAATGAATTAAGAAAAGATAAAGCTAAAATTGGACTGCTTTTTTTGCTTGAATGATTCCTTTATTATTCTTTTCATTCTCTATTTACCTTTTGAGTTGTGTTTTTTTTTTTCTTCAGCGGGGAGTCCTGAGGAGACAATCAGAAAGTAAACGTCATACTATAAAGGCAGGAATCTCTGTTACTGAGTCCCTCCGGCTGTCTGTCTATGAACGAGGTAACCTGCATAAGCGAAAGACGTCACACATAGAACAGATTGGAAGTTCAGGGTGACAAAGACGCTCACGTAATAAAGTTAACAAGCCAGGTTAGCCATCTGAGCTAATGCGTGCCGCTCTGCTCCCTGTCTCTGGAATTCATTACCACCCCAATTTAAAAACATCAATTCATTCCCCCCATTTCAAATTGCAACTCAAAACACATCTGTTTAAAACTGCCTATTCCACTTCATGTCAATTGCTCTGCCTCTTTCTGTTGTTGTTATTGTTGTTGTATTCTTAATTTTTGCTGTTTTTAAAATGTCTTATGTATCACTGTGCGGTGTCCTTGAGTGCAGAGAAAGGCGCCTTTAAATAAAATGTATTATTATTATATTGACAACGGCAGCGCATAACGCTAGCTTCGCGTCTTCCTTCATAATAAAAGACAAACCTATATTCATTCAGAGCATTTTGCTAAAAGGAAACACAATAAAATAGCTCACACTACACTAACAACATTTTGCTGACATTACCTATCAAACAAAAGCAAGACACTATGTCATACTAAGTTGAGCGGTAAATTCAGCACTTGTAAGAAGAAGGCAGAAGATAATGTCATCTTTGAGCCTGACCGCGCAAAGCCTCTCTTCCTCCGTCTCATTCAGACTCACCCTGGGTCCAGTTGTGTAAGTGTACTAACTTATATCACTAATAACATTACTGCTGGCAAAATACCCCCGCTGATTAGATCCATACTTTAAAGTGCTCATATTATGCTTTTTGGCTTTTCCCCTTTCCTTTATTGTGTTATATCTTTTTTGGGCATGTTATAGATTTACAAAGTCAAAAAGCCCAAAGTCCCCCCCAAAGGGACTTACCATCTCCAACAGAAAACACTGTTCACAAACTGCTCCAAACAGCTCTACTGTAGTCCAGCCTTTACTTCCGAATGATGAATGTGCGTCAATTTGTAACGCACGTCATAATGCTCGCCTAGCTGCTAGCGTTCCACGCCCTCATACTCTGCTTCTGACTGGCTAGTAGTCCTTACCTAGGTACTGCGCATGTGCGACTCCCAGCAAAGATGGAACAGAAGTGAGATGCCTCACTCTGTAGCTAAAAGAGAGCTCAACACACAGGGTGAAAAGAGGAGCTGCAGCAATGTGTAGTACAACAAACATATGGTGTTTTTTGAAAATTAAACCATGTAAACCTATTCTGATATAACCTCTAAATACAATTATGAACCTGAAAATGAGCATAATATGAGCACTTTAAGCACACACACACACTCACATCGGCGGCTGAGTCCGTCTCTGTTCTCAGCCCGATTCAGGTGGTTGATTAACACATATTTAGATAGATAGATAGATAGATAGATAGATAGATAGATAGATAGATAAGATAGATAGATAGATAGATAGACATTTATTGATCCTTTTGGAAATTCATCTTGCACCATACAGCTCAATATAGCTGAAATAGACAGACAGACAACAGACCATAGACAACAGACCACTAAACCCTCCTTCCCCCAACCACAATGAGACTTGAAACAACCTCAGAGACCCAGATGACCACAAACTAAGTGACAAAACGACTACAATAAGATGCAAGCGACACAAAAACACTAGATGCAAAACGACTAAAAGAGACACAAAACAACCACAAGGAGACACAAAATGATGAGAAAGGGACACAAAACTACCATAAACAAATGCAAAACGACTACTGATTGGATAAAGCAGAAATAACAATTGCTTAAAAATAGATTCAAAAACTTGGTTTGATTTGATGAAAATCTGAAGGATTTTAACTTTAAGATGTACGATTATGTCCATTTTCCATTGCTTTGAGTCTCTTTATTAAATAGGTCCATTGAAGATGATATTTTTTCTCACATCTAAACTGTTTGGTTAGGTTAAAACGAACTCAGGGGCGTTTGCCCGGTTAGTATGGTTCATTCTGGCTGGTGTGAAAGCTGTCAATTGAATCTGTTTGTGTTGCTTTTAGTTACATATCAGTCCTGGCCGCTGTGGCTCGTACACGAAAGATAATTGGTAATTATAAATACACTGATTGGATGTCAAAAAAGAGGAAAAATTACATAAAGAAGAAGAGAATAAAAAACTAGATAGGCCAATTACTGTGTGTGTGTGTGTCTGTGTGTGTGTGTGTGTGTGTGTGTCTGTGTGTGTGTGTGTGTGTGAGAGAGAGAGAGAGAGAGAGAGAGAGAGAGAGAGAGAGAGAGAGAGAGATTTAAAGACAAAACAAATATTTGAAAAAACCCACATCATCGTTAAAACAGAGTCCTACCTGAGCTCCACAGCAATAGAAACAGCACCAACAGGTGATCCATGTCCAGGCCTGTCTGTCTGTCTGTCTGTCTGCTCTCTGATATTAACATTTGCAGTCCTTAGTGTATATCTGCATACAGGAAGAGGTGGAGCTTTACTGGAACATGTCTGATGGTCACATCAGACAACTTTGTGGGTTTATGGAGACGGGGCTGTTCATTATCTTGTATGAACCAATATGTCCATCTGATATTTTGATGATGACAAGCACGTAGGTTAGTTACACTATAGCATGTGATGGTAAGGCGACTGTGAGAGAAAATGGCTTAAAAGAAATTGTTGCCGTTAGTGTTGCCTAAGTGTTACCTGGATGTAGAATTTACCTGTTTTCAAGGAAATATCCCTCAGTTTATTCAGGGGCATTGATCTGCAATTCATTCTTTTAATCCAAAGTCAACTGTATGAAATGCTGCATTCCAATATATTGTTGCTATAACTTCAAATCAACCAGCGCTTATGCAGTCATTAATTAAGAGAAAGTTGTGGTTTTTGATTGTACATCAAATTCACTTTTATATCAGCATTTGCATGCGTCGCCCCTAGCTCCCTCGGGCTTGGGCCCCTAGCTCCCTTGGGTTTGGACCCCAGCGTGAATGTACGGAATGCATTTTATTAAAAAAATTATGTAAAGAAATCTGTGTGTTGCTAACCATTAACATGCCTTTTAAGATTAGCGCTGTGGGTGGATTAAGGGACAACGGGCCCCTGGGAATAGACATGCAAAAGGCCCCACCACCTTTCCTGCACATGAGCAAGACACGGAGCAGTACAGTCGAACAGTTAACTTCATTTCATATTTTTATAAATATGTTTTCTTTTGCAGTGTGCAAATGTGATTTAAATGATATTTACTCTCAGTGGACTGAAGTTAACCTCTCTGAACTGCATTTTATTAATTTTTTTTGGAATGAAGCTGCTGACAGATTACAGATTAAAGGACTGTGGTTCCTGTTTTCATGACAACCAGAGCAGGCTGAGATGTCATTATCAGATCAACGCTGTCAGTGTCTTTTCATTATTTCCGGTAGATGTGTAAATATCAGCAGAGAGTCATTCAGAGCTGCAGCTAATGATCATATTAATTGTTGATTAATTTATCAATTAATTGAGTCTATAAAACATCGTAAACAGTGAACACTGTGCAGCACAGTTTGTCAGAGTCCAAGGGGACGTCGTTAAATGTCTTCTTATGTCCGCCCAACAGTCCGAAACCCAAACGTTTCAGTTGAAGCTCAGAGCTGTCGCTTAATAATATAAAAACATTTTTTTTTGTTTTCTTTTACTTTTTTATTTATTGGCATATTTTCTCGATTATTCAGTTAATCTAAAACTGAAAGGATTAGGTAAGAGAATTTGACCTTTCTACAAAAATTCAATGAACTTTACATAAGACCTAAGAGGCAGACACAGTATAAAATAAAAAAATAAAAAGAAACCATGTCAGTATTTATTGAAGCTCCTTCCCAGCAAACATGAGTCCAGATCCAACAGGAGCTAAATATTTGGCACATATTTGAACACAGATGTGCACAGGTGAGTGTAAAATGATCCTTCTGATGATGCTCAGGTTCGGTTTTGGTTGTTAAAGGTTGTGAGCAAACTGTGTAGTCCCTTCCAAGTCCAATAATGATCCCCCTGGACCCAACTTCAAAAACCCTTACATAAGTAAGTACTTTGTAAAGTATCACCAGTAAGAGCAAAATTCTGGGCCCTGTAGAACGAGGGGCCCATAGAGAATGCCGTTCTACGGCATTCGCATCCACAGCTGTTCATTCTATCATCTTTTTGGGCCCTCCTGGTGCTTTAAAGGTTAGTTTAGATCCACCAAGACAAACTAACCGATCGAGGCAGCGGTAGACCCGTGTGCTCCAAGGTACAACGAGAGGCTTATTCTACGTGGGGAGGACATCACTTAAGATGTTTAGTTGTTTAAAGACAATATGAGAACATCTTTTTTTTGACTAAAACACAGCATTGCACAGAAGATGTAGTACTCTTACTCAATGGTGTCGGACTGGGGGTGGAAATGGTACTGAGTACCCAGGGCCCTCATGTGAGGAGGGCCAAAAAGATTCCAGAATGAATAGCTGTTGACATGGGGAGGGGCCCATAGAAAATGCCTTTCTACAGGGCCCAGAATTTTGTGCTACGCCCCTGTTCTTACTAGTACATTTCACCCCCAGTCCAACACCCTGTACTACGTCTTCTGTGCAATGCTGTGTGTTTTTAGTCTCAAAAAGATGTTCTCACATTGTCTTTAAACAACTAAACATCTTAAGTGACGTCCTCCCCACGTAGAATAAGCCTCTCGTTGTACCTTGCAGAACACAGGTCTACTGCTGTCTCGATCGGTTAGTTTGTCTTATGTGACTTTGGTGGATCTAAACTAATCTTTTAAAACACCCAAATCACACAATAACATAAGCTAATTAACCAATCAATGACAAGCAACTCCTATGTTCTTCAAGGTAAAATTACTGTTTTCGTCAAAGGAGTCTGGTGGCTTTGAAGAAAGTATAGAAAATGGCTTCAGTTCCCCGTCATAAAGGGCTGAAAATATAGCCTGGTTGACACCAGACCGTTCTCAGTTGTAACTGAGAGTGGGTCTGGGAAAGGTTCATTCGCAGCCCATTTCCAAAGGGGCGTCACCAACGGACGCCGCTCAAATGCCTCTGGGCGCAATATCAACCAATCAGACCAACGATCCGGGTGACGTAGCAGCGACAGCGGCATCAACGGGTGGCTGCGCTTCGGTGGCCGTCACGTTGAATGTAAAAAAAAAGCTGCGCTATCGGCATCGCCTCAACGGTTGTGATTAGTGCCGCGATTTGGAAAAAATTGGAAATGGGCTTGAATGGGCTCTTGGCCAGACTGACTTGCAGAGCAAAATCTCAAATTTGCCAGAAGTTTGTCAGGGTTTTCCCAGGCTACCGAAAATATTCTGAATAAACTGATTTTTTGGGGGGTGGTCCTTTTTTAGGTGTCTAAAATATATGTTTAGCTGCTGCCCCCGTCCACAGCAGAACATTGCTTATCTTCCATGTCGGTACTCCTGCCTGCTTCTCCAAACTGGGGGCGTGCCGACCGCCATCTACTGTAGCTAACACACTGACTATGGAGAAGTACCTCATCCAACCAATCTTAAAAAGACCTGAACTATCCCTTTAAAGTAAAAAAATAATAAAAACACTTCATTACAAGTACAAGCCCTGCATTGAAAATGATACCCAATACAGTAGTCCCTTTGAGAGTCAATACATGTTAATATATTGACCCGTAAGCAGAACTTTAATGTTGTTGCATGTGTAGGGTCATAAAGTAACTCTACTATACTAGTAGAGTAACATGAAGCATGTAAAATCAATCTGCAAAGTATTCATTGTCTACTAATGTCAAATAAATATAAAAAGTGCAATATTTAATATTTCCCTCTGGAATGTGGTGGAGTAGAAGTATTAAGTTGCATATTATGGAAATACTCTAGTGAAGTACAAGTTTACCAAAAACTGTGAAGTCAAGCACTTGAGCAAATGTTGCTGGTGACATTCCAGCTCTGCACAGCACCGACTGCTGCAGAGACTGAGAGGCTGCCATTGTTTTCTCATGTCAGCACTGTTCCTGCTGGGAACAAGAGGCTCTTTCTCTCAAAGGAAATCTGAAAAAAAGGGACAAATGGAATACCAGAATTTATGATTTTGTTTCCAAACCAGAAATGTTCTAACGTGTTTATATCATGGAAAGATTTATTCTATATTCATGTGTTTATCGGTATGTTCATCTGTGCACACACACGGTGAGGCAAACACTGCCATCCACTGCATGGTTTTAGCTATGTGTTGTGTAGTGATCCTTGAATAGTCTGTAAGAAGTCAAAAAATAGGGAAAACTGCCCAGTGCAATTGCCCAAAATGCATTTAAGATATATATGTAGATAGAGATATTCTATTTACCCAGATCTAAAACTGAGAAAAGCAGAAAATCCTCACATTGGAGAAGCTAGAAGCAGAGAATCTTTGCCATTTCCTTTGATAAATAACTTAAACGGTTAATTGATAACAAAAATAATTGTCGACTTATTGTTTCAGGACTACATTCTGTACATCAAAGTAGTAATTTTATCAACATCTTGTATTTTTTTTTAAAATTCTCATTTGTCTCCGTTCTGATAGCAACCGCAGACTTGATTTAAGACTAAAACAGTACCGACTGAGCTTCTTCCACCCCAAATAAATGCATTTTATTTCTGTATTTTACTATTGCTTATCTCTACTGTAATTAAACCCAACCTTTTCATCCCGACTGCTGTGAAAACATGAAGCCCAGCCAATGCTTCGATCAGGCAACACTTTTGTTTAGGACAGGTTTAAGGTTAAAGGGTAGCCTACTCCGGGAAGCTGGAATGTCACCTGTGGAAAAAAAATGTGGCTTTAGTTTTCAAAGTTTTAAATCTGAATTTGTAAACTAAACCCTGAACATATTTGGTCTCAATTAGTCAGTATTAGTGTTGAGAGAAATTACTTAATGCTATTTTTAGGATAGGCTACCTGGCTAACTGAGTCATCCTGCCCGGTGCAGTAGCCTACCCAGGTTTCTGGAAGCCAGGTGTCTGACTTCACCTTTTGCAATTAACTCAAGTGAGTGGCATTTCTTTTCTGCCATGTGACTTTTTTGTTCTATATTTTTTTTTTATACTTTCGTATCACATGTGCATTGCCAATTTCTAAGTAGCTTCAGCTTACCTAACTAGATTTCTCCCTATGTAGCTTTGCTGTAGTTCATTTTCATTTTTTAATGGTAGTTTGCAAAGCTATGCTTTCAAAGTAACTTCGACAACACTGAAAGGAGTATGATTCATATTTACCAAATTAGTAGAGAAAATACTGCTCTATTTGGCTGTTAGGTAGACATTTTGGTCAGTTTGAGATTGAGTGGAGTGAGTGGATGTTGCGGCTGCAGTGATTATGTTGAGAGTGAGAGCAGCTGCAGGAATCTGGACATGTGACCGTGCACACAGGAAGAAAAGTCAAGAAATGAGTCAGAGATTCCTCCTCCACTTTAGTAATCACACAGAAATACCCAAACCCGAGCACCAGCAGCACCACCACCACCAGCAGCAGCAGCAGCAGCAGCAGCAGCAGCAGCAGCATGCCGTGCTGCGGAGTTCTGTGTCAGTATGAAACCAACAAGCTGGTCCGGATCCAGAGCGTCCGGCTCGGCTCTCTCAAGTGGAGCCTGAACGCAGCCATTCTGCTGTTTATCTGGTGAGTGAACCTGAACACAACGTGAAATATTTCTGCCCCCGCAGCTGCCGCATGCTCGGGGAGCGGCTGCACACTCTGCTGCGGCTGCTGCTGCTTCCCAATGATTCACCCGTTATGCTCAAACCGTTTTACTACCGGCTGCCATAATCATCCAGAGAGGAAGAGTGTAACCATAAACACATAAACTGATCATTAATGCTATTAATTCATGTTTGAATGAAAGTGAACCGCTTCTTGAGGATATGTAACACAAAAATACATTCAAATGTAGGCTATTTTACTTTGTAGGAACTGCCTGTCTATGGTAGCTACTTTAAAAAGAATATCATTTCCGGTATTTCTTAGCTGTTGCTACTTTTATACCCATTTCCCACACAATAATGTGAGTGTTTCTGTTGTTGTACATTTTATAAGGAACCCTGTAATATTCCCCTAGTGTCCACTTCACAGTGACCTTATGCTGAAGTGAATCCTTTTTGAAATCAAATTTTTAAAATGCTCAATCAAATATTTTGAGAATAAATTTAATAATTTAAGACATATTTTAAGCAAAAATGCTATGGTCTTAATGTGTAGCATCTGTGTGATTTGCATTTAAAAGTCCGTTTTTGTGTTTTATTTTGCAGCATAATGTTGCTGTGGAACAGGAGTTACCAGCAGTTTGACCTGGTGGTGAGCTCTGTCACCACCAAGGTGAAGGGTATAGCTCAGACCCAGCTGCCCGGGGTCGGGGACGAGGTCTGGGATGTGGTGGACTACAGCGGACCCCCACAGGTAGCCTCAGTCCTCTGGGGTTTTTGGGGTCTTTTAGCTAAGAGGAGAATAAAATATAAATAAATGTGATTTTTGTTTTCAGAACAAAAACTCCTTCTTTGTGGTGACCAATGTCATCGTGACGAAGAATCAGAAGCAGGGGAAATGCCCAGAGGTGCTCCTTCATCATCATTATTACTATTCGTCTATCTATTAAACTGGTGTAATGTTTCAGTGCTGCTAATGGTACATTGACTCAGATGGAAAGTTGGCAAACCTTTCTTATTATGCAGCAGTGTTTATATTCCAGGTTCCCATTGAAGGCAAATTGTGTCGCACAGATAATGACTGTGAGAAAGGAGGCTGGGATCAGCAGAGCCACGGTACGCTCACTTCTCCTTCACTACATTTACACGCACACAAGAAACCAGGTTTACATGTATCTATAGTTACCTGGTTACTGTATATCCTTGTATACCGTACGCAGCGGATCTGTAACCAGATTACTTCCATACCTCGAGCCCTTTTGTGGAACCTTTACTGACTTTATTGTGATACAGGTCACCTGGTTGAGTGTGTGCCCTATGTACTAAGGCTCTCCCCCTTTCCTGTCTATAGCACCTACCTTGTCCTGAGTGGTTTAGTTGACACCTGTTTCCACAAGAAGCAGAGGAATGTGTCATTCATGTGTTGCAGTTTTAGCTTCAGCCAAAAGCTCTCAGCTCTCTGCTACTAGTCTGCAGAAATCAAACCTGCGACTTTTCAAACTCAGTTGTGACAGAATCGGCGGAGTTCAAATGCAGCTCTGTTTGTTTTCTTTCTGCAGGGATTGGGACAGGATCATGTGTGAAGTTTGACGTGTTGAGGAAAACCTGTGAGGTCTCTGCGTGGTGTCCAGTCGAAACCAAGACGAACCCTCCGAGGTAAAGTCTGCTATTTTGTTGTCAGATCAGAACTTTGTCACTTAGTCCTAACATCTCAGTCAGCAGGAATTTAAGTTTTATACATTTAATTTTGAGGCACCAACATGTTAAGATTTAACTTAAACCTGCAACAACTGATTTCTTTGGCCACTTGGGGGCAGCGGAATCAAGTTGTGAACACAACATTGACATATCATCATCTTTTAAGTTGAACTTGTTTGCAAACCGTGCTCTTTAAAGCCACTGTACACTACCTGCTCAGCAGCAGACAGGCACAGTTAGAGACGGTGAAAACAGTGGAGCATTTAGCATTTAACATCATTGCATCACTGAAGTGCCAATAATGATGTTAAAGCACACCTGCAGTATAATATTGCGATTATACTTTTTGTTACCAACAAAATAATGATTTGAAAATGAAATAGTGATTTTTATTTTTTCATTTATTTTTATTTTTGGGGGCGGGGGCAATTTGCTCAGAATAAACAAAAACAAACTGAGGATTTATAGTCCCTGCTGAGTCAGCCAGCCAAATTGAGCTAACATTAGCTTTGTGAAGATTGTAGGATTTCCCAAACTGAATAAATACTGCACATATAAACACAGAACTGATTGTCTAGCTCAAATGTGTTGTAACTAGTCTCGGGAAGGAACTTTTTTTGGTGGAACGTGTACGTTCAAAGTTGTTTTAGTCGTGCAACAGAAAACTCAGATTGGACAGATAGTCTAGCTAGCTGTCTGGATTTACCCTGCGGAGATCTGATGAGCAGTCAACCATAGTCCTCATAAATCCACCGGAGTTTAGAACGTCAACACAAAGCGAGCCCAAAGCACCGGATATCCGGCCTAAATGAGTGAAATCCGCTGGAATTTCCATCGGCAACGAAGCAATCCTGGAAATGGAACGTCGTGGTTATAGACTATTTGTAACTAAAATATTTGCTTTTGCTGAGTGGTGAGCATGGTGTGCTATCATGCATATTTGAGTTCTAAATGTCTAGTTGACCAATCGGATTGCATTGTCTGAACTTCTTGTTGTATCTTTTTTGTTTTTTTTTACGACTCAGGCCCGCTCTGCTGGCAGCAGCTGAGAACTTCACAGTCCTCATCAAAAACAACATCCGATTCCCTGCGTTCAACTTCATCCGGTGAGAATTCTTTTTGACTGATGGGGTTTGAAACGTTTTCCTAACTTTATGCAGTGCAGCCACAGCTGTGTTTGTGCGGCAACAAGTTTCCCATCTGTGGCAATGTAAAAGATATATTTCATTATACATGGTAATTTTTTTGTTATGTCCTTTTTATGTAGCAATGCAGCTGCAAAGAAGGACAGTTTTGAAGACTTTCTTTTTTGGTGTGTTCAGGGATGCTCCAACATCAAATAATTTTGCTTCATTCATTGTTTTTTTCGTTGTTGCTGTTTTGCAAACGACTTCTTTATTTTTCAGTCATGGAAGAGGAGTTGTGTCCTTTTCTATCACAAGTTTTCTGATATTAAAGTCTGTCAGCACGTCAATAAAGTAGTAGTTTTCTCCTCTCTTTGGGGTTTTATTATTGTTTCACCATGTCTTGTCATATCAACTTGCATATTATAGTTTTATCATGGTGAAAAGGAGCGAAATACTTTGCATATCCTTCAAGTATGATGATGAAGTATGCATGATTTTATTATAATTAAGTGTCATTTCACACGAAAACTCTCTGCTGCACACACATAGAGTCCGCAACCTTCTCTTCAGTGGGAGAGGAGCTCAGATTTTCTGTGAATATTTGAGTCTTATTTTGTTTGACAGAAGAAACATCCTCCCAGAGATGAACGATGCCTACCTGAGGAGCTGTCACAGAGGAAAAGACTCGCTGTGTCCCATCTTCAGACTGGGAGACGTCGTTCGAGGGGCCGGAGAGAATTTCACTGAAATGGCCGTAGAGGTGAGATTACATGTTCAAATGTTTCTGCAGTGAAAGCAACATTTATTTTTCCTGCAACCTGGGTTATATTTCCGAAGTTCTGGCCATAGTTCCGTTCACTTTACTGACTTACTTCACTGCTGAAATCTCAGGATGCAGCACCACGGTGAGACCAGACCTGTTTTTTTTGTTTTTGCTTTTTTTAACACCCACTTTCTTTCTTGGGTTTCCTTCAGTGAGTGTCTGTTGTCCTCAGCAAGAGATCAAGTTAAGTTGAAATGAAACTACCAAAAAAAGGAAGTGTTGCCTCAAACTTTCTTTAGTTTGTGTAGATTAAAGTGGAAAGTCAGCGTTGTCAGTGGAATAGTAAAAATACATATGTGCCTAACAGATCATTGAGCTTTTCCCAAGAATTCCTATTTTTTGTTATCATAATTAGTAATTAGGTCATGTTTCTTTTACATTGTACGCATTATTTTCTTAAAACAAGTGATAAATAAATACCTGTGCTGTCGGAATAGTTCATCCTCCTTCCTGTGGAAATCAACTGGTTTCAAGTATTTTGTGAAATCCTCGGATTGCAGTGCAGCTGCCTCCCTTATTCATTCTTATTTCAAGAAAAACTTTAAAAAAAGAAAGTTTAAACGTTGTTAAATTTTAAAAAAATCTAAAGAGAAGTTGATTTCTGTTGGAACCAAGTTGAAATACTCTTACTGCATTGGCAGATTTTATTCACAGCTTTTAAGAAAATAAGGCTTTTAACACCTGTTTATAGACAGGAGTGACTCAAAAACATGCAGAGCTCCCCAGTGTTCAGCTATGTTTTGTAAAAGAAAAAAGTAAAAGATTCACAAACTTCAGCTTTAAAATTTCAACATCTTGCATCTGTAGGAAGGACTTCTTTCTACAGAAACAGTCTGGTCTCTGTAAGCTTGTGTGGGATACATTTCCTGCTGAAAACAAGCTTTTTATACTATATTTTTGATGTGAGTAAATTGAGGGTACACGCTCAGTTTGAGCAAAGACCAGCAGTGGACGAAGTATTCAGATACCATACCACACTGTAAAAATACTCCATTACAAGTAAAAGTCCAGCATTGGAAATGTTACTGAAGTAAGTAGGGCTGGGTGTCGTTTAAAACCTTTCGATACCAATACCATGACTTTGATACCGGTTCCTAAATGACCAATTTTATAAAACAAAGAAATTACAACATTACACATTACGGCACAAATCTTTTGTTATTTATTTTTCAGCTCCTACTACATGAGCCCCGTCTCTGTAGTTTTTCTTGTGTGCCTCTATGACGTGTAACGTTAGACAGCCAATCAGCAGCATTGTTAGATTTTGGTGGAAGCATGCTGCATGCTTATTGGCTCACTGACGCTGATGAGATTTACTCCTTAGGGATTGAAATTTGGTATTGAATGACGAGGCATTTTTCATCATACTAAGAAGGCATTTCGGTTGGTGCCTAAAAAGTATTGAATTCGGTACCCAGCCCTAGAAGTAAAAGTACATAAGTATTATGAGCAAAATGTACTCAAAGTATCAAAAATAAACAAAGTAAATGCAAAACTTTGGCCCCTGTGAATTAAACATTGACTCAAATCTGGAACATGGAACGATTTTATAAAAAGTCAGATAATTAACTCCTTCATGGTCGGTGAGATTAATAACCCCCACTTCCTGTGTTGACCACAGGGTGGCGTCATCGGCATACTGATCAATTGGGACTGCAACCTGGACTGGCTCATGCAGCGCTGCCTTCCCAAATACTCCTTCAGACGGCTGGACGAGAAACAGAGCAACAAGACGCTGTATCCCGGCCTCAACTTCAGGTGAGCGCGCCAGGGTCAAAGGTCAACTTTACAGTCATCACAACCACTATAGGAACTTTGATTCTTTTTAGACAGACGTTTAAGAGAGAAAGTTTAAAAACAGTTTGTGCTGATAGTGTAATGGTCCATAACTTACATTTGTCCCATGTTTTTTTATGTCCATGAATTTACTTGAAAACAATTTGAGGCTTCAGTATTTCCCTATTTGTTTTAATGTTGGGTTGGAAACATTTATGGCCAGGGAGCCCTGTTCAAGATGGGCAGCAGAATACAATTTTCATATGAAAGTACAAACTGATCAGGGGACAGATTACACTTCAAAAAACAACCGACACAAAAGATACAGGAATCGGAGGCTAAAAGAATCGTGGCAAATAATGGCACCTGTTAAAAGCAATAACGTTCTGTAAAAACAGACTTTGAAGTATTTTTAAAACTAAAGATTCCTTGCAGCTCATTCTAAAGTTGTGGGTGTGAAAGCAAAAGGCTGATTTACCCAGCTCTGTTGGGATGATTGGGACCCTAGTCTATATCCACAACGCTCCACTTCCGGATTGTTCAGGTGCTGCCGGAAATTCAGCCGGAAGTGCCTCTTTGCGCTAGATGTCCATTACCTTCCGCTTTCTTTGTGTGGTGGATTTCTGAGGACTATGGTTAACTGCTCCTCACATCCCTGCAGGGTAAATCCAGACAGCTAGCTAGACTATCTGTCCAATCTGAGTTTTCTGTTGTAGCTGACGACTAAAACAACTTCTGAACGTACACACGTTCCAACAAAACAAGTTCCTTCCCGAGGCTATTTTGCAGAGGCACCGTGGCTCCGTCCGGCGCTTATCGCCGCTGATGGTGATTGTGATTGGTTTAAAGAAATGCCAATAAACCAGAGCACGTTTTTCTCCCATCCCAGGAATGCTGTGTGGACTAGCCAGACCCTCCCCTGCAGTGCCGTGTAGGAAGGTCTGGCAAAGTGAGACTATTGGGACCATAATGAGAATTTAGAATAGTGTTATAACATTAGCTACTGCAGTAATATGTCAGTAAACTGGATATTTACTGTGGTAATTTACCCAGTAAAGCTCTTCCAATAAAACTGCGTTGTTTTTTTTTTGTATTTTATCGTTTCTGCTGTCGTCTGATCAGATATGCAAAGTACAACACATTGAACGGAGTGGAGGTGCGAACGCTGTACAAAGCATTCGGGATCAGGTTTGATGTTATGGTGTTCGGACAGGTGGGTTTGTTTTTTTAGAATTAATATCTTTAAACTTAACATTTAAACCAATTTATATGTTTTTATCTTTGCAGTAGTTCTTTGTGAAACTTTTATATTTCCTAGTTTGGGCATCTATTTGTGTTGTGTTTGAGAGGTAATTGTCCAAGATGCCATAACTTTATCATCAACCCTATTTGTCCTTTTTGCCATCTTTGCACACAGGATCTGTTGACATCAGTGTTTCTATACCTCTGGAGGAGTTAGACAAACAAACAAAGTGACAGTTTGATCTGTTTTCCAGGCGGGAAAGTTTAGCTTCATTCAGCTCATCATCTACATCGGATCAACGCTGTCGTACTACGCTCTGGTGAGAGACCACACAGGGTTCAGCTGCCGCCACAACGGTGTCCATTCATGCATTTATCCTCCATTAGTGCTGAACACAGTGGCGGTCAGTGTTAGTGTCCAAGAGTGGGACTTTAAATGTTGGCTGCATCTGGACTAACTGAATGAATCACTACAGAAAAAGCTAAAGGCAAAAAATTAGGGGTGGGGAAAAAAAAAACGATACAGCATAGTATTGCAAAATGTTCCATGGCAATACTGTATTGATACATAGACACCAAGTATCGATCTATTATTATATATGTGTTGGTCAGGTTGTCTGCTTGACTATCCCATTTTGCAGCAATAAAACTGAAGTGAGATAAACAAACGTTGAAAGAAATTTATCATTTTAGATAAAACCGATGTTGACAAAGTTTCTTTTTGGGGACATAATTTGAAATTGGGAACAATTTGAAGTTTGATAAAAGGTAATACATTGCAATATATGAGAAAATCTTGCAATATGTTTAAAATCACAATACTTTCGTATCATGACATTCAGTAAGTATCGTGATGATATCGTATCGTGAGGCCTCTGGTGATTCCCACCCCTACTAAATATGCTGAAAGCTGCAGGAGGCAATTGGTTGCTCCAAGAAATCTGATTCCCCTGTGGACTTTGGTGCATAATCTTCACAGCGATGAATCATTACGAGTGAAACCATGTTAGGAAATCATGGAGGAAGTGTCTATGATGTAACTGACAGGGATGTTTTGCAGTCTGGAGTTTGACTTCTCACACAGCAGACCGTACAATGAATAAGAATCAAACAAACAATTAAAGAAATGATTCAGCATTTAAGGAAATGTATGCTTTCTAACGATGAGTTAGATGAGCGGAATGATCTCTCTCTTGTATGAGAGTGGTATCTGTGTTCTCATCTAACTTTTGTCGAGGCATAGAAGCGTATTTCTCAACATGTCGAACCAGGGGCAGAGCCTGGGTGAAGCTTAGGCTGGATGAGCAAACAGCAGCCATGTCAGACAAGTCAAACACACTGCACAAAAACATACAGGACATAGCTATTTTAAAGCCTTAAAGCTGGGGTGGGCAGTTTTCTGGATAAAACCCTCCTGAATAGTAAAAAGCAGCGCTCCTCCTGCAGCTCTTTGGAATATTGTTGAATTACTATTATTTTTTTTAAAAAACTTTAAAATCTTCAAGATCTCCATTTCTTCCGCCTTGGTGTTAATTCCAGTTGTGTTTTTCATTCTCACATTTACTTGTTTTTGAAGTTTCATCTTCTGTAGTTACCACTATTGTCATTGTTTGTTCGGCCTTAGTAACTGTTTTTAGAGACGGGGAAAAAAAAACAGTACGTCGCTTCACACACACAACTTTTTCTGCATGATTTTCCACCTTTAAATCAGGCTTTCACGATCTGAAGGGATGTGCACGCACATCTGCATTTGTAGAACAGCTAATAGGAATCTAATCTGTCTAAAATAACCTGAGATTGGCCGAAGTCTCCCTTTGACACTGTCATGAACACATGAACCCTAACTCTAACCCTAACTTGTCATGACAAACCAAATGACACTGCATGACAGAAGCGTTATGTCATGAATGTTTATGTTTTTTTTTTATGTTTATGACCCGACAGTGTCATGTCACTCTTATGTAGATACCTTCAAGTAAAGTGTAACCCAAAATGCTGTCTCAGAAGAGTTTCAAAAATTCAAACTATTGCTGTGATTTAAGACCCGAAAAGTGAAAATATTCTTCCCAGCTTTAATCAGTTTATTTCAGTAAAATAAAGCCATGTTTGGTGTTAAACGCAAATCACAGGTATGTTGACACACCGGTGTCTTGTAGTGTGTTGTAGATGAAGTGTGAAACTCCATTTTATTTTCCCTCAGACGACCATGATGATCGACTGGCTGATAGGAACCAGCTGTTACTCTGCAGAGGTTGGACAAAACTACTCCGAGAAGAAAGTGGAGTCAGTCCAAGATAAACACAAGGTGATGAACGGTTTGATAGAATGTACTGTAGCTGTAAACCTGTTGTCAAACATTTTGCACTTTTACACAGTATTCTAACTTTTCCCATGGGTGTGAGCTCACGGTGTGACGTGACTCTGTGTCGCAGTGCATCCTCTGCGTGTCCTACGTCGACGAGAACAACATTCGACTGGTGAAGAGATCACAGAAGAAAAGATTACAAGACATCAAACCCATGTCTGTTCAGCCATACAAGGTAAACCTGCTGCAGAGAGGAAAGATCAGAGAAATAACCTGTAGAAATGGTCTTTTATTACTGATGAAACTGAGACCTAAAATCTATCTGTTGCTCCAAAACATTAGCCTCAAACAAGTTGAAACCTTCAGGGTTGACTCATCAACAGGTTGGAATTCATAAGCGATGAGTCTCTGGGAACTCTATCTGGAACCAGATATGAAGCATTATTGTAGTTTTGTAGATTCAAAGTCAATTTTATTTAAATGAATTTAGCCCAATATCACAAATCACAAATTTGCCTCAAGGGGCTTTACAATCACTCTCTCTCCTTAAACCCTTGATTCAGATAAGGTCAAACTCTGTCTCTAAAAAAACAACCCAAAAAAACAACCCAAAATTGGAAGAAACCTCAGATTGAGCAACTGAGAAGGGATCCCTCTCCCAGGATGGATAGTCATGCAATAGATTAGCATTAAGCTTTTCTAGACTTTACATTTAAAGTGAAGTAAGCTGCTGGGGGGCTGTTTTGGCGCCTGGTTTGTTTCACCAACACATGGATTTTCAGTTTCAATGCTAGCAGAGGCGGGGAAAATTCTGTAATTGCAAAGGCTTTCATCAGTGCGCCTAAGGCTCAATCACCATTGTGTTACCTCATTCGGCGTTGACTCTTTAATTTAAAATCTTCAAGATTATTACTTTAATGTGTGGTTGAGCCAGAATCGATACTGTATCTCTAAAACACTCGAGGTAAGTCAGTCCTTCCAGAAAAATGCGGAGTTTTTTTGTGATTGTTGCGGGCAAAAGTCCTTGATTATGCGGCACGTTTTCTTAAAAAATGCGATGGAATATGCGGGATATTTATGCATTTTATGCAATGAAATTGCGGGAACTTGCAAAACTGCGGTTTGATGAAAAAAGAGGGGGAAAAAGTGATTCCCCCATGTTCACGTCATGTAATTACGCGTAAGATACAGTATATGTGACTTTTTTGCAACGAAAATGCGGGGATTATGAAATCATGCAAGCCTCACATTATACATATATATTATATTATTTGAAAAAATGCGGCCCCGCATAAATATGCGGACTATGGCCAGGGCTGGACTGGATCCAAAACGATCACATGAACGCTGAACACTAGGCAACTCTTATCATAGCATATTTTAAGAGGACTGTCTGCAGGGAATGTGTCTGACCAATCACGGTGGGTGTGGGCCGCCTGGGCCAAAAATGCCAGGGCCAATTTTTTTTGTCCCAGCCCTGACTATGGCTGATTATGCATTGAATTATGCGATCGCATAATAACGTTTTTCTGGAGGGACTGGTAAGTGAGTAAATGGGTTTTGTAATTTAGGTGAATCGAATTGTGTAAAAAGTTGAATTACAGCCTGAATGAATCTTGTCATTGACCTGAGTGATATGTTCTTGTCCTGACAGGAGGACACGGGACACCTGAGGGCCGTTCTCTGTCTGCTCCAGCCGGGTGACGGCGTGGATCACGACGCCCCGCCTCCCCTCGACCGTAAACCTGACCCCAACTCCAAACCTCGGCGCCCAGCCTGGTGTAAGTGTGACTGCTGCACTCCCTCTTCCCTCCCCCAGGAGGAGCTGTGCTGCCGGCGGAGCGCCGGCGCCTGCATCACCTCGTCTCCTCTGTTCGAGCAGCTTGTGTTGCGTCGCCCCCTGCTGGAGGCCGTCCTCCTGTTCCGGGACCCTCTGGGTCCACCAGCTGGGCGACGCCAGACCAGCGCCCTGCGTCACTGCGCCTACAGTCAGTACATCAGCTGGAGGTTTGGGGTCCCACCTAACGACACCCACCCTGCCATCCCCAGCTGCTGCGTGCGAAGAGTCAGGGAGGAGTACCCGAGCGCCGACGGACAGTACAGCGGCTTCAGACCTGCCAGGACCGCGTCCACGCAGGCCTGCGCTAACGGAGAGCTGTGAGAGGAGATCAGGGACTCCCCCTCTCACTAACCCACTAACTGTGTTTCTATGTTAAATCTGCCTTACAAAGAAAAAAATAAATAAATAATAATGCAATAATGTTGCCAGCTTGCGTTCTATCAGAAGGGAGATGAAGGGGTGAGGAGAAACCTCACTGAGTCAATAAATCACTGCATTTTCATAATCATCTGTCAGGTCATTTAGCTGCTCAGTAAACGTATAAGCCATGTTTCTCAGTTTCACTCCTTTTTAAGCAGCGTTTTGCGTTTTTACAGGGCAGAAATGTCATTCTTTACATTACTAACATGCTCAGACAAAAGGTTTCTCCTGCCAGGAATGTGCTTACATCTGTCATATCGTATGGAAACATGAAGAGTTTCGTTCCTACATGGGGGGAAAAACCTTCACTTTCACTGTGTCGAAGACCTGATTTTAACACGTCATGGTGTGCATAAAAAAAAAAACTCTTTAATACCCCCCCTGATTGCAGTAACGTGCTGCAGGTCGTTTCTTTAATCCGCACACAAACTGAAATGTAAAAACTGTTTGTGGCTTTATGGGGAGTTACGTGCTGGAACTATTTCTTGCAAAATAAAAGTAGGGTGCACCAGATCAAAGTCGTCACAGTGAAGTTGCCAGGTGTGGTACCTTCGTGCCTGTACAAAGACCAAAACCAAAATCTATTCTCAGCCGGAGACACTGCACAGAAGTGCTGGGTGGATAGATAAACTGCAAGAAATATTCATATCCTTTACTAATACCACACTGTTTTTTTTTTTCAACCTGGGCCCCATTTCCCCATGCATTTGTGTCTAATTGACTGATGTGACTCAAAATCTTTGAATTTGGTCCAGTATTGAGTCGGATCGCAATTAATCGTCTAATTATTTCAGTTGGACTTGTAGGCTGTTTATATTGTTGGGTAGTTTAATTTATAATAAAACATATTTCATAACAACTACGTGTTTTTTTTTTTGTGTGCAACCATGT
Organism: Perca fluviatilis; assembly: GCF_010015445.1. NCBI lineage: Eukaryota > Metazoa > Chordata > Actinopteri > Perciformes > Percidae > Perca > Perca fluviatilis. The sequence goes on from NC_053117.1 coordinate 34,563,488, forward strand.
TAATTTGTAAATTAACTAAAGCTGTCAGATTAATGTAGCGGAGTAATAGGTACAATATTTGTCTCTGAAATGCAGCGGAGTAGAAGTAGAGTGGCACGAAAAGACTCAAGTAAAGTACAAGTACCTCACATTCATATTTTAGTATAGTACTTGAGTAAATGTACTTAGTTACATTCCACTGTGTGTCAACAATCCTTCCAGCTGTGGCCGGGTTGGCCCAGTGGGTAGAGCAGGCGCACGTATACTGAGAGGAGAGGTTTATTACTCGACGCAGAGGTCCAGGGTTTGAATCCGACCTGTGACGATTTCCTGCATGTCTTCCTCTCTCTCTCTCTCTCTCTCTCTCACCTTTCTCACCTAGCTGTCCTATTGAATAAAGGCGGAAAAGCCCAAAAAGTAATCTTGGAAAAAAAAAAATTCCTTCCAGCACACACCATCATCTAAAACCTCAAATAGTTGTTTCACCTTGTTAACCCCCTAGTTTCAAGACTACACCGATCTTCTGATTTCACTCTTGGCAAGAAAAGGGAATAAACTTATGTATTATTCTTAACATATTGAACTATTCCTTTCAACAGACCTTTTCTTATTGTTCAGTGGATTATTGTGTTTCCCATCGTGCCGTGTGCACTAAGTTTACTTGTTTCTCATTGATAGAAATAGGGGTAAAGTCCCTGGATGGTGTCTGGTGTTGGAGCTTCAGTTTGGGGGATTATACAGCACGACTCAAAGTTTTAGCTTCAGAGACATAGAGCAGCTGCTTTGGCTGTGAAAAGAGAAGATTATCCAAAATAAGTACATATATGTCTCCAGACCAAGATAAGAAGATTCATTTATCATATGATGTTTTCAGTTTGAAAGCTGTCATACCTGCTGTGTATGAAGTATCTTTGTGTTCCAGTTTTACAAAAATATTATTACAAATTGTTTTGATTTGTGGCCCAAATCAGTCAAATGAGGAATTTATACATTTATCTTCTAATAAATTATACTTGATAAGAACAAAAATGACCAAATCTTCTCATGGACCTGAACTTGTTTAATCCTGAACTCAAGAAATTTACTCAAAAACACATTTAGCAAGAAGGGATCCAGATTCTTTACTTGGCAAAGGTAATTATACACTTTAAAATATATGTTGTGCAGTCTTCACAATTTACTCAAGTAAAAGCAGAGAAGTATACTCAATTACTGTAAATATATTTAAAGGTACAATGCAGAATGGTCCTTTTCATAGTATATTAGTTTATTGTATTATTAGTGAGGCATTAACACACAATAGCATGTTCTGTAAGCTGAAAAACCAACAATACATTTCTGAATATGATCAAATTTAGTCTCTGATTGGAGTTGGCCTTATTGTATTGGCATAAATCCAATTATGCCAATAAAATAAATATATTTCACATAGAAATGTAGTTTAGCGTCATCTTATCGCTGCACCCATCAGCCTTTACACAGCCCAACACTTCCTCTGTCACATCCACTACAATAATAGTTGGAGAAATATTAGCAGTTTGCACCCTGGGCCATTCTTCAGGTGGCCTATTTGACATTTACGAGCACTCTCAGACCTTCACTTTCCCAAAATCTGGCCATTGTTTTTATAAATGGTCCACTTGAACAAAATAAGGGCTCTTTGTTAAACAACTCCCGGCCTGAAATAGCTCCCCACAACTTTTTTAAAGGTTGCAGACATCCCTGTTTCCTCCCATTACTCATCCACTGCCCCCCCCCCCCCAGTGCTGCTTTAGTTCACTGGAGTTTGAACAAGACCCACTGCTGGCTAATCTATTATGTGTCTTTTTAATTTAATCTTATTTGGAATTAAAGCGTAACTCTCGCCAAAATGCAACCTGGGGTCTTTTTGTGAATGTACCTGAATCAAACTTTCATTTAAAAGCATATTTAGGACCGAAGCGCCACTTTTAAGATTTACCGCATTTTCGTTTATCGGTCAAATGGCCTTTTGAATGAGAGTGATAGGGGCACTTTTATGCTAGTCTCAATATAGCTATTTTTAAAACACTAAGAAGGCTTGACCCAACATTAAACTTTGTTCGAAGTATCACCAGGGGCTCTACACATTAACGAAAGCATTGACAACGTTGTTTGTGTACCCAGAGTTTACTGAAAAGAAAGGTTTTGAACAACTCACCCTAGCTCTTGTTGTTTCCGGCTGCTACCACCACGGCAGTCAAAACTAGTCGATATCCGAATGTGAATGAACGGACTCCATAGGATGAAATGTCATTCTTATATGAGGCTCCTTTTTCAACTACAAGGTCAATATTGTTTTTCGACAAAACAACAAATAATCCGTGCATTTATATGGAACTAAGCTTTAGGAGCTTTCCGTCTTTACTCTCCTCCCTGTTATGTTGCATTCGGAAATTGACTGTTTTTGACTGAAAAAATGGCTGCAGCTGGAAACAACAAGAGCTACGGTGAGTTGTTCAAAACCTTTCTTTTTAGTAAACTCTGGGTACACAAACAACGTTGTCAATGCTTTCGTTCATGTGTAGAGCCCCTGGTGATACTTCGAGCATAGTTTCATGTTGTGTCGAGCCTTCTTAGTGTTTTAAAAATAGATATTTTGAGGCTAGCATAAAAGTGCCCCTATCACTCCCATTCAAAAGGCCATTTGACCGAAAAACGAATATATGGTAAATCTTAAAAGTGGCGCTTCCATCCTAAATATGCTTTTAAACTAAAGTTTGACTTTGGTACATTCACAAAAAGGCCCTAGGTTACATTTTGGCGAGAGTTACGCTTTAACTATTACTGCACGGTGGGTTGGCTTCCAGTAAATTAGATCCTATATCCTTCCTGAAGATGTATATTTTAAATTTAGATACTTGTGTTTTTCTTCTCATATACTGTACATCAGACAGTGAGTATGTTTCCAAAGAGCCTGTGCAGCTAAATATAAATCACTTACGGCTGTATTCTCTTATTCTGTATGCTGACAGTGTTAACCTGCAGGTCGTGGATGGATGCATGTGGACTGGAAGTGGGGTTGAAGGCCACAGTGGATGGATTATCTAATGGAAGTAGAGGGGAATGGATGATCTGATGCACATTGGCAGATGTGCTGTTGGATGGATGCACACGGTGCAGTGGAGAGATTAAACGGATGGATGGAGAGATCCTTCAGTGCATCTATAAAAAGTGTGTATTGTCTCTGCTGGACTGAACTTGTTCATCACAAACACACACGTGAGTCTCAGGAGTCAAACAGCAGTTCCATTGTGTGTGCTGTTGGGTGGCTTCTCTGCACTGACGGAGGTTTTAGTCACACAAATGTTTCCCTGAGGCAGAAAAGATCTCATTGGTTCGGTTTAAACTTCGGCAAATAAAACAACCACAGATTACGGTTTCTCCGACTAATTTGGGCTTCAGATGCACTCACAAGATGCCGTGGTGAAATGTTCTGCTACTTTATGTTTCTAGTGCACTACATAAATAAATAATAATACATCAGATTTATATAGCGCTTTTCCTCAAAGTCCTCAAAGACGCTTTACATAGGATACAAATAAAAACGAGCAGTAAACATTTAATAAAGACAGTAAGAGTAAGATTGCAAGCCAGATAAAAAAAATTGGAGGGTGGGGGGATATGCTGGGGAATGCAAGTCTGAAGAGGTGTGTTTTGAGGTCTTTTTTGAATGCTGACAGCGTGGGGGCATTTTTGATGTGATTAGTGATTGATTGTGTTTCACGGAGAGGGCGTAGCGACTGAAAACAACCTGTCACTCCTGGGGTAGTCTACATCGGCGACGTTCCACTTCTGGGATTGTTCAGGTTCCACCAGAAATTCCGCCAGAGGTCCGTTACCTTCCTCTTTCTTTGTGTTGGCGTTCTAAACTCCGGTGGACTTCTGAGGACTATGGTTAACTGCTCCTCAGATCTCTGCAGGGTAAATCCAGACAGCTAGCTAGACTATCTGTCCAATCTGAGTTTTCTGTTGCACGACTAAAACAACCTTTGAACATACACATGTTCCACCAAAACAAGTTCCTTCCCAAGGGAGTGCGTTTTTCTCCCATCCCGGAATGCTGAGTGGACTAGCCAGACCCTCCTCCGCAGTGCTGTGAAGGAAGGTCTGGCAATGCGAGGTCCTTAAATTGCATCCACATTTCCTTCACTTGCTTCCCTTCCTCGCATCTTAGTCCGTCCCACCGAGGAAGCATGGGAGCGAGATGAGGAAATCATTCGAGGAGAGAGGAAACAAGGACATTTTTTTAAAGGGATGAGATGTCCGTTCCATTGAAAAGTCACGTGAATTTGTCGGCTGTATGTATGAGTAAGCAACCCTTTCAGCTGCACGGCTTCCGGGAAGGCTGCTCTCGTGTATCCTGCGGGGGGGAAAAAAGGGGGGGGGGGGAAAAGAAGGGAAAAAAAAAAGCGGGTCGAGGGGGGGAAAAGAAAAGAGGGGGAAAAAAAAAAAAAATTGGGACCACTTTGTTTTTTGGGATTTTTAAATAAAAGGTTTTTTTAAATGTATATTTTTTTCTGTAGTTTTTTTTTTTTTTTTTTTTTTTTTTTTTTTTGAGGAAAAAAAAATTTTTTTTTTTTTTTTTAAAAAAGAGAAAAAAAAAATTTTTTTTTTAAAAAAAAAAAAGGGAGTATTTATTTTTATTAATAAAATTTTTTTTTTTTTTTTTTTTTTTTTTTTTTGGGTATTATTTTTTTTTTTTTATTTTTTTTTTTTTTTTTTAAAGAAGGTGGTTTTTTTTTTTTTTTTTTATTTTAAATGTATATTTTGCTGTCTTTGGTCAACTTTAAATTTTTTTTAAAATTTTTTTTTTTTTTTATTTTTTAATACACTTTTTATAACTACATGTCCTCACAATCCCTCGATTTAAACCACCCCCTCACAGTCAAAGTCAACACACTGGAGACAGACACATAACACAAACAACATTATATCAGTACAAGCATTAATGGGTCAGAGATGATTATTTAAAACCAAAAATTATTTTCACTCTATTTATTCTGTAACTAAAAAGTTGATTTTGGGTTGGAGAAGTCCCCGTGGATTCTCGGTAACAAATGTATCTGTTATGGAATCCATCAATCAAGTACAAATAATGTGGAATGGAAATAATATACATCAGTCAGACTAAATATATAAAGATTGGACATAAACCATGATGAAGAATATGATGTATACAAGGAGACATCATTTCTCTGCAGCTTTGTTTACTCAGATTTAACGGATTGTGTAAAAACAGGCAGTTTGTTCATTATAGTGGTTTCTGGGACACAAGTTCAATCTGAGGCCAAGTTTCATGAGTGGATCAGCTGAGAAAAAATGTCTTCGTCAAAGTTTTCAGGATGATACTTTATTCAACTTTAAATAAGTGTCCCAAATCCACACTAATCCTTTTTTTTGAGAGATTATTTTGTGGCCCTTATTTTATAGTGAGTGTAGATAGATGGACAGAAAACATGAGGAGAGAGAAGGGTATGCAGCAAGGTTCCCCTGACCACGAACCATGGACGTTGCAGTTCTTTTTTTATTTTTTTTTATTTAACCAGGAAGTCCCTTGAGATGGAAACGTCTTTCCCGAGGGAGACCTGGCCTAGACAGCACACCACTTGCAGCTTCAATAGAAATAAAACACAACAAATAGAATCATCAAACACACAAGGAAGATACTAAATCTGGCTCAAATAACGCAGTTGCATTTTTCAGTTACATGGACCTTTATAATGGATTTACACTTTTCCAAGGGAACTAGATTATTAAAACGTAGTATACTCTGCATATTATTCCAAGCCCAGGGAGCAAAGTAGGAGGTTTCTCACAGCTCAGTGCAAACCCTTAGAACCTGCTGGTAAGGAAGCCTCCTGGTGGAACGAAGCTGACGACTGCTGGAGGTCTGCGTCAGGAGACTACACATATAATATAAAATGAAGTTGTCTGTGTAGCATGCTAACATTAGCTAATTAGCACTAAACACAAAGTACAGCTGAGGCAGATGGGAATGCCATTTGTATTTGGGTATAATTACTATTGGACAAATGGGAATTTTGACTTTTTCATCACGCAGCAGTACACAAATGAACCACATGGCACAAAGAAAAGTGCAAAAACAAACCACAAAATAAATATTAACCCTTGTGTTGTCTTCCCGTCGACCATAAAAGTGCGTTGTAGGGGGCCATCCACGTTAAATTTGGTTGAAAGAAACCCAAATTTGTGATATAGAAACTTTTTGAAAATGGGTCAAATTTGACCCGAGGACAACAGGAGGGTTAAATGTAAGTACTAACAGTTTGCCCTTTTACTGGAACACGGAGCAGGAGCCCCAGGGAAGAGATGGCAATTACCTGGCTGAGAATAATACAGGATTAAACCAAATACGCATAGAATAGGCAAAACACCCGACTGGACTATGTACACACTGTAACTAACCGGAAACTGTCAAACATGTCGGCCTAATGACAGATTGCAACAGGTATGATGAAGAAAAAAAGGAGTTCATATCAAGACTAATTGATGAAAAACACATTACTAGGCCTACATTGGGGAATCTGCTAGAGAAGACAGCATGGAAAGTATGCAGCCTTCTAATTATTTACTTATGAGTAACAGGAATAATAGAGAGAATTTAGTTTACATGGCGAGTATTCAAATCGACAAGAAAACAACACAAACGTGAAATGGACACGAAGAAAACACCGAAACTGAGTGAATAAAAAATAACGTAAAAAGATAAATAACGTAACATAACTGGTGTCATTTTCACAAAACGGATTTATGGAGCTGATACTTCACCTGTCGGACACCTGTACAGGTAAGTGTGACTGTCGCAGTGTTTCTAACGATGCCAGGCTGCTTGTTGTTGAGTTGTTGACACTGAGCGAACTGTGTGTTGGATGCTGGTTGTGTTGGTTGTTACAGGTGTGTGTGTACAGCTGTTATTCTTGGCTTGTCATGCTGCTCTTTTTGCGAGGATCTGTACCAAACAAAGATGTTTTTCTTTAGTCTGTAGGATAGGAATTGTAGTCTGGGATGTCGCCGCAGAAACACAATAGCATACATAATTTGCCTTTACCAAATATTGCCCTATCTTTTTAGATAAAACAGATGTTGAAAACGTTCTGTGTGTCAGTTAGACTTGTGCTTTGCGCTGCACACACGGCGCGCTGTTATTGGCTGGGGGTTACACACCCACGTAGGGCCAAAAGGCTCTTTGTAACCGCCCAGAAACGTCCCTCTCACAGCAAAATAATACGAAAAGAGAAAATCCAGGCAGAGGGCAGGGTCTCTGCAGATAGGCCTACAGACACCACCACACACCTCTAGTGGGTCATTAGTGATGATTGAGAGGGCTTACTTTTGTACAAGTCCATACATTGTTTTTTGAGGAAAGCACTGCATATTATATCTTCAAAAAAAGTTGTTTCGTAAAATGAGTCAGGTCTGTAGGTTTGACGATCTTTTCATCTGCATCTTTTTGTAGCAGCTGCACTACTTCATTAAACGTTTTAACAAAAAAGTTTTATTTTTAGTAGTTAATTGTACATTTTACTCCCTGATCTCGTCCTTTCCTCTTTTTCACTGCAGCCATGATGGATAGATACTAGTTGCTCATTGACAACATTTAAAGAGGCTGCTGTATCCTTCTTTCCATCATTACAATCTTCCTCTTTTTCCTTCCCTTCTCTCTGTTTTTCCCTCCTGCGGTCATGCACACCAATAACAATGATCACATCTCAATCATTTCATTTCATTTCAAACTCATTCTGGCGCCGAACTGAATATATTTATAAGCCTGAGCCTCAATGAATCGACTGTATGGGGTAATTAGAGGTTGTGAAAACTATGAGATTGTTCTCTCGTTAATCCTGTTGGAAACTCTGAAATGAAAAGCTTTGAAATGGAATCAAATTGGCAGACAAAAGCGCCAACAGTGTGTGGAGATTTAGGTACACATGTACAGTCTTGCATGCAAACCCACTGCGCATAACATGCATACAGTATGAACACATGCCGACACACGTGATTACTACACGCTCGCTAAAGAAAGTGACAAAAACACACTCAAAATGCACACACACACTCACACCCACCTCCTCCTCCCCTCGCTGCACAGTTCAGCTATGCTAATTGAGAAAATCACTCATGTAAGGTGGAAATTGCTGAGGTTTTTCTGATCTGCTATCTGTCAGCTGTGCTAAGCTGTGAAGCGTCATTAAACAAACATAAAGTCCACCGCCATTTTTTTCCCCCCTGCTCCCATTAGCACACACAGCATTGTCCTTAATCGCAATCCTGAGATGAATTCAAGAGGCAGGGAATCTAATTAAAAGCTAAAATTATCACTCGTCTGCCAGCTGTATGTGTGTGTGTGTGTGTGTGTGTGTGTGTGTGTGTGTGTGTGTGTGTGTGTGTATGTGTGTGTTGGTGCGTTGCATGCTGTTAGTGCAGGCCCTTGTTCATCTGATTGTAATGTGGGAATCTTTCCAGGGAGCCATTAGTTGAAACGCCTGTTTTGGGAAAGTGTGTTTAACCTACAGGGAGACAGCTAATCTACAGCCCTCTATTTAAACAATGGAATGTAATTATAATAAGTTAAGTTATTATGACGGTTGGGTGAGCAGCTTACAGCCACATTGGGCCTCTTGTGTTGGAGCAGAACCTCAATGTATTTAGGATTGAGTTACTCACAGGGAATCAAACACCAACCTTGCAAGTACACAGATATATTTTCTCTCTCTCTCACTCATGGCCTACTTGGTACTAGGTCTTCTGGTTTCCTAGGATACAGACAGAGATCAATTCTGGATTTGAATTCTGAGAACTGGACAGTTTTAATCGGAAAATCGATTTTTTAAACCCAGCCCTACTCAGGACACTCTTTATTTTCTCTTATTTTATTTATTTTTGTACAATATTTCATGTTGTATTTTTTTATATTTGTGATTCTTTACTTATTGGGGATGGTTGTAAGACTTTTTGTTTCAGCACCTATAACTCACTGAATTTCTGTATTACTAGGGTGACCAGATTTCCCGGAACTAAAACCAGGACACTTTGCGTGTGACCGTAGTACGCGTGCACGCACACGTTTTTTAACATGAACATGTGCCAGCCCAGGTCAGACATAGACACAGACAGACAATTTTGCCAACAGCGCACGTAGGCCTACTGCTCACAACATAATGGGATAGCTCAGTTGATATTCATGAATTTTCTTGGTATGTAGCCTACATATCTAAGAAGTAATATTAAAACATATTGACTGAGTTTTGTGTGGGACCAACATCATTTTTCAGAATTAAAAGAAAATGCAACCACTGAACTTTCTTTTGAAAAGGTATTTTTTATTGCATGGCACTACACACTTTACGGTAAGGGTACATGAATTATGAATTCATGCATGAATTAATTCATGATTTGTGCATTACTTCATTCCTTTATATCTTATGAATCATCAGGAATTGACATGAGTTCATAGCCTCTCATTCATGACCTCATGCATGAACAACACATAACTAAAGCATTAGGTAAGGTGGGTACATCATTATGCACAAGTTGTGTTCAAATCAGAATTTGCGCAGTGATGACCACATTTTTTTGCAGAAAAATAAATAATCATGATCATGCTTAATAATTCATAATGATGTGCCCACATACCTAATGCTTTAGTTGTGTTGTTCATGTAGGAGATCACGAATGACATAAATCATTAATTACATAATGCATAATAATACATAGGCCTACATCAATTAATTCATGCATGAATTCTTGATAATGCATGTACCCTCAAGTGTTACCAGTGTTATTCTAACCAACAACACACACACAAACACACACACACACACACACACACACACACACACACACACACACACACACACACACACACACACACACACACACACACACACACACACACACACACACACACAAATGTAATCTCATTTGATAGAGCATATAGCTTCCCTATTAGAAACATTAATTCTGTATACAGTCTTTGTTAGAGGAGTGAATTTGCTCAAAAATCAATTTGTTGGCTGAAAGCCTATTGTGAAATTGCTTACAGGTGTCAACAAAATTGGCCCGTGTGACGCGTAGCGTCTTTAAGGTGGGAATGGTTCCTCTCGTCAGTCCATGTGTTGTTCACGAGTGAAAAAATCCGCTCAACATAGGGCTGGGCGAAAAAATCGATTTTATCGATTAACTCAAACATGTAGTTAATGTCGATTTGTTAAAATGAAAATCGTTTTTTCTCCTTAACATCCGCCGACGCTCCCCTCTGGGCTCCCGTAGTTCCGAACAGGCTCAGCACTCCCTCTGCGTGTTTGCCATAGAGATACACAAACAACATGGCAGCGACAGGGACTAACATTAGTTTGTTTCTTAACTAGTCATTTCATTGCTTACTTAACCATAATCTCCGCCGAAATGACCGGCAGCTCGCGGTGCTCTGTCCCCGGCTGAGAGTCACCTATTCTCGGAAAACTGAACCACCAGCTACAGCTGACCTGACGGAGAAAAAACAAACAATGGTAGGGAAAACACTCAAACCAATTTATATTTCCACACAATTGGCATGAATAATCATAATGGTATACATGTTTTTTTTTTAGGCCATATCGCACAGCCGTAGCTCAACGGGAGCTTTGGTGCCCGGTAGACACATGGCGAACTGACAAAGGAGACCTACATTTTTGAACGGAATCTCCCTGCTTTTGAAAAGCGCGAACATTTCCACCGAGCGCTCGTCCGCTGACTTTCCAGCGGACCTGGAGGGACTGGTTAAAACGAGACCACCATAAGAAGAGGCATTGCGACAATGTTTACAAATATACATTGTAACGCTGGCTGCACAGATTATGGAGATGCAGACCGCTACGATTGACTGACACACACACACACACACACACACACACACACACACACACACACACACACACACACACACACACACACACACACACACACACACACACACACACACACACACACACACACACACACACACACACACACACACACACACACATTGTTAAAATCATACGCTGGATGCTTTATTAGGCTTTCTACATGGGTTTAGTTAATGATCGGGCTATAATAAGACCACGTCGGCTATGTAATCGCTGACAACCGGGACAATTTCGTAGTGGTTGGTTGGTGTAAACCGGGACATTTTAGCGTCCCGACTCGGGACACACAACTCAGAATCGGGACTGTCCCGGTAAAATCGGGACTGTCCCGGTAAAATCGGGACTGTCCCGGTAAAACTGGGACGTCTGGTCACCCTATTATTCCTAATTCCTAATTATTCCATATTTTTGAAGTTATTAAAAGCTGTTTGGTCACCTTCTTGATGCATGAACTAAACTAATTGTGAATTGAGAATGCCCAGGCATGTAACTTCTGATTTAGTTAGGAGCTGGATGTACAAGGTTGCAAGACAGTAGATTTCTTTTAGCTCACGGCCGGCCAACTATAGGTTTCTGCTGCAGCAGGCGCACACACACGTTGAACAGGCAGGCATGTAAAGTTCACCAAAAACAGTGTGTGAATTGTGAAATCGTAGTAGTGGAAAACAAGGCAATAAATTCAAAACACTTTAATCAAATGGTCTGCACATTCCTGTGTAATCTCTCATGGACTTTCCCAGACAATTTAACAGACAGCGGCCTACGCAGTATTGGGGGGGTTGTTGTTAACTTGCTAAACTCATCACACGTCTGTCTTTCATCCAACTAGTGACCTAACCCAATTCTGAACCACCTCTCTATCTTTTAACTAAAGGAGAAATGGCACAATTTGATAACCTCGACTCTTTCCATTATCGCATTAGCTTGGGAGATAAATGTGGAATGTGTACTGTATATCTCCATGGTATGGTGTAACATGTTTTGCTGATGATATTGACCACATTACCTACGGCCTATATGGAAACAACAATAAATCACAGAGAAGTTCTGTTAAAACACACAAAAAGGGTTTTAGACGGGGTGGCCTCTGGCTCACCCAGTAATATCGTTCACCCCATGTTGGCTGAGTCCTGCAGCGGCGCAGGTTTTAATCCGACCTGCTGCCCTTTGCTGCGTGTCGTCCGCCATTTATCTCCCCCTTTCATGTATAGTTCAATGTCATTATATACATATTAAAGGGAAAACCCCCCCAAAAAATAATCTAATAAAAAAAGGGTTTTAGACTTTATTTTTGCAAAGAAAAGTGGGAATTTGTGCTGCATTAAACCCGACTGGTTTGCCGTGCTGTGTTCTATGGCTTGATCCACAGGGGAACATTACTCAGCTGATGCATACAATATAATATAGAACTGTTTGATCATACTAGGGCCGACTATTTGTTTCTGTTCCATGTTATTGACCTTTGTGAGAGCTAGGGCTGCAACTTTTCATTGTTTTCTCGATTAGTTGTTTGGTCAATAAAATGTCAGCAAATGGTGAAAAATGTCGATCAGTGTTTTCCAAAGCCCAAGATGACGTCCTCAAATGTCTTGTTTAAAGGTGCTGTAGGTAGGATTGCGAAGATCCAGCACTTAGCCAAAAAATTTCAGCTGATCCAACAGCTGATTGGTTCAGAATCGACTCAACATGATGACGTTTTATATAAACTTTTTATTGATATTGAATCGGAGGGATTTTAACTGCCATTTGTCTGATTTAAAGGCTTACTCTGTACAGAACACATGCTGTGTGGATGATAGTTATGTTTAGAAGTCAGAGAGACTAAATCCGTTCAGATTACAGATCATCTACAGTGTGTGTTAATTAAAATCAGCATTTTGACAGCTACTCTGTCATAATAAAAACAACTGGAGACTGTGTAGGAACTGATATATGGGTCTGATAACATTTTATTAAATCGGAATCGGACCACAGTGTTTCCGTGACTTCCTGTTCAGCCTGAAGGCTGCTGGAACTGTCTGACTTGACAGTGGATTTTTGTCACCGCCCCCGCCTGCTCCCGCCTGCTCCCGCCTGCTCCCGCCTGCTCCCGCCTGCTCCCGCCTGCTCTCGTCCACTTTACAGTTCATCTCGAATGAGCCTACTGACACGCAGTTAGACACCCCCCCTTAGCCCTGATTGCATCTGAACAGGGAGTTGTGGATTTTTGAAAATCGCACTACAGGCTGTAGGTGGTGCCAGATGAGCTGGATTTTTTCTATTTTTTTTATCACCTGCTTCCTCTAATTCTACTGGAACATAGGGTCAGTTTCAGCAAATGTGACAGGAAGTTAGAGGAGTGAAGAAATGAGAGCGATGGTTCTTCGTTGGGTGGGTTGATTTTGATTTGATTTCCTTCCTTTCATTGGACTGCCCTGAATTAGTGAACCAAGGTCTTAGTAACATGTATCCAGTTCACTTTGATTTAATCTACTTTTAACATAGTTCAAATGTGTTGAATTATGTTTTTCATGAACCTTACTCTGAGTGTTGGATTAGCATTTTTGAGGTATTTCATTAAAGCTTACTCTGACATACTAGACAAGAAAACTGCATTTAGCAATATTACTAAGTATGATTTTGGTTCATTTTGGTAACATTTAAGGTCTTGATATTTCATAATCCATGAGAGCCTAATAATCATTCAGTGTATTGATTACTTTCACTAAGGTTTCACTCATAATATCACCCACCGGGTTGTGAAATGTGTTTCTATTAAGTGATTTACTCATAGGAATCAGTCACTATGTTTAGATGTATTTTCATTGATTTTTATATAGGCTCAACAGGGTGGAATTGGGTTGAGGAACACCTTGTTTACTACTGTAACTGAAAAGCACCATTGCAATACATACCTATTCTTCTATAAAGTGCATGTTGTGTGTTATTGTTGGCAAGCAACCATTATCATTATCTCCAAGGACGGAGCTTGTCTATCCAATGTATCATAACAGATATAGCAGGTGCTGGTTGTCTGATTAAAAACAATAAGTTAAAGTCTCCCCTTCAGGGAGGAGTTTTAATACACTGCATATAAACTTCCTGTATGACATAGTTCTTGGCACACTCAGCCTGACCATGATCGAAGATTGAATGTTGACTGTTATAATGCTACAACTGCCAACATGCGCGGGATGCAAGCTATTATTCGAGCGATTACGACGAGTCCCGTGTCCAGCGGTGTTATCAGCCTTACCGGCATGCACATGCCCAGTGTACGTCAACCTTTCTATGAGCAGAGCACACACTTTAAAACCTCAATATGGCGATGTCGGTCATGTTCATTTAATTGTGGAAAGCTGCATCCAGCTCCAGCCGACCAGGAAAGAGCAACACTGCGAGACAACACAAAACACAGCAGCAAACCACAACACACGCAAGCACTGGCAGAGGCCCTGAGGCCGTCACCGTGCTGAGCCAAAAAAAGAATCATGTTTTTACACAGTTATGAGACAGAAGCCTATAAACAGTGTGAACTTGGAGTCCCATGATGTACAACCCTGGGGGAAAAAACACCAGAGGGCAGTCAACAGCACAGCACAGAGAAAATAGAAAGAATCCTGGAAAGCTACAGCATACAGTGACCGATTAGCACCACTCTAGCTGTTAGCAGTTCACTCACTAGTTGTTCACCAACTACAGGCCTAGTCCTTTGAGTATCACTACGTCGCCAAGCTTCTAGAATTTAGATACTTTGCGACAATACGCAGATTTTGGTGCCACTTTCTGGTGATGTATAACACGACCATCATAATAAGTCCAAAGTTCATATTGTTTTACTTCATAGAAACCAGACATCTAACTATAAATTCAGGAACCTGTGTGTGTGTGTGTGTCTCCCACACTTGCAGTACAGCAGCGGGGGCTACATCCCTAGACGGCTCATTGATTGCAGTTCACTGGCTCTGCTAATACCAACGGAGAGCCCAAGCATGTCTTCGCAGTGGACGACAGGTATCGTGCCAAAAAGTTATCAGTTGCCAAAAGCTGATTGCTGTCTACCCTACATGCAAATGTAGTAGACTGTATGTTGTGGCTGAGCCTGCTTCACCCGCCCGGGCCACATCGCTTCCCTTGATGTGTTTTATTGACAGACGTTGCCGCACCTGACTGAACCGTGCTTGTAGTTAGATAAAGTTGTGAAGAGAAAAACCAACCAAGCAATCGGCCCATTTAAAAAACGCTTTAAAAAGGGCACTGCACTAGTTTAGTAAATTTAGTTTTATTACATGTGAGTGTCTCTACTAAACGTCCTACCTGCTACATGCGAATGGGCTGTATTTGTGAAAAAAATTAAAATACCTTTATTTACATGGCAATATGCATTTAAAATGACCAACACATTGCCAGCAACATATACAGTAGTTCTTTATCAGGGTCAAATGCTGACAAAGATCTTTTTAGAAACAGTGTCCCCAACATTATTTACTACAGCAACATTTTAAAGACCAAGCTTCCAGCACCACCTATTTCACAAGAACGTGTGAATATCATTTTGTTTTTGGTTGAGATGGCACAGACCTCACCAGTAGGAAAGAAGTAGGATATTGTTTTTGAAAAGATGCTTTGCTGGTGTGTGTGTGTGTGTGTGTGTGTGTGTGTGTGTGTGCAGCAGTATCTCAGCACCTCTCTGTGTGATTACAGCTGGCAGAATATTTACAGTTTCAAAGCAGGGACTCGGGCTACCTGCCTCAGTGAATCACTGCAGCTTATTGTAATGAGGAGGTGAATGCTGGTGTGGTAGGTTATGGTCACGCTCTCAACAGGATGAACCCACTCATTTATTTTGATTCACTTTCAGTCAACCAGGTTGACAGCAAATATAAATCCCATGTTGTACGTGTTGTTATACATGTTGAGACTTAAACGTGTGTAAGTAAGGTTTTTAAAATCACACAAGAGGGTAAGCAATGCTTCAGTTTTTTTGTTCTGGCGTCTAACTGGTAAACAAATTGGATTGATCAACAGTTACTTTGATTTTTAAGCTTTTAAAATGATAAAAATCGGTCTGATTTGCCATTTTTAGCAATTGAACTGCCTGAAAAGGTCTTTTTAAAGGAACACTGGAGATGACTGTTTAACTGCTGCCTCCTGTTCTGATTAGTCTTGTGCCTGTTTGTTCAGTTAAACTGCATCAATAACAGGCTGTAAGAAACAAGAGAGTAGTTTGGTTTCAGACCTCTGGATTACTGGCCACATCTCAGAGTAGGTGAGTTAATGATTTATGGTCTGAAAATGCCATAGACGAGATAGAGGATATACGTGAGTCACTACTGGTTCGGTTACAGGAAAATAACCATGCCAATAAACGCTAAGGCGCTCCGGCGATCCGTTACAGGGTTGTGCGGGGGTGTGGGAGTGTCACTGAAGTGGCCCATTTGTGTGAGGTCCTGTTTTGTGTATTTCACAATAATTGTTTCCCGTCAGATCATTTTCATGGTCTTCAACCACGCCCCCCTTAATGTAAATGGTTCCTCGATGGAAAGGGGGGACACCTTCAAGTACCTTGGTGTCCACATCATCGAGGGTCTGACCTGGGCACTGCATACTGACTCAGTGGTGAGAAAGGAGAGGCAGAGACTGTTTCACCTCAGATGCTTGAGAAAATTCCAGGTATCTCCTCAAATACCAAGGAATTTCTATTCCTGCATCATCAAGAGCGCCCTGACGGCGAACATCACTGCCTGGTACGGCAACTGCACCGAACAGGACCCAGAAGGCCGTGCAGAGAGTGGTTCGTTCGGCTGAACGTACAATAGGCTATACCCTACTAGGGATGTCATGAGACCCGGTACTTTGGTACCAAGTCGGTACCAAAATTCTGAAAACGTGACGGTACTCGTTTTTCTACAGTACCGTTGGTACCAAGAGGATGCAATTCTTTCGGACCTGATGGGGCCAGTATACACACCACAAGTGTTCTAGTCTGCCGCTAATTGCTGGAGAAGAAGAAGAATGCCCACCAGCACAGTAAAACAGAGTGCTTCATCCCAAACTCACCACATTGTGTTCTTTTGGTGGTATGGGTATCAACTACTAGATTTTTAGTATCATGACATCCCAATAAACACACACACGTGCATACCCACCCCAACATAATATGAAACTTTTCCCTTTAAAGTGCTCATATTATGCTTTTTGGCTTTTCCCCTTTCCTTTATTGTGTTATATATCTTTTTGTGCACATTATAAGTTTACAAAGTGAAAAAGCCCAAAGTCCACCCCAATCTTCCAGAGAAAACACTGTTCACAAACTGCTCCAAACAGCTCTATTGTAGTCCAGCCTTTACTTCCGTGACGAACGTGCGTCACTTTGTAACACACGTTATAATGCTCGCCTAGCTGCTAGCGTGGCACTCCCTCATACTCTGCAACTGACTAGCTAGCAGTACTTACTGCGCATGTGCGACTCCCAACAAAGATGGAACAGAAGTGAGATGTCTCACTCTGTAGCTAAAACAGAGAGCTCAACACACAGGGTGAAAAGAGGAGCTGCAGCAATGTGCGGTACAACAAAAATATGGTGTTTTCTGAAAATTAAACTACACAAACCTATTCTGGTACAACCTCTACATACAATTATGAACCTGAAAATGAGCATAATATGAGCACTTTAACACCACTGGCTTGATTTGTGTCTTTTCTTCTTCTATTAGTCAGTATTGGCATTTTCCCCATCTTGCTTTAACCTAAACAGAATTTAGATGCTAGATGATGAAATTGCATGAAAAACTAAATGTGGGGCACAAAGTTGGTCCTGAGGGTTGTGCTTTGTCTTCAGATAAAAAGGTTTATCCTCTGTGTGCTGGCATTTAAAGACATCTCAGGGTGCTTTCACACCAGTTCACTTTATGTCGTCCGGCCAAACATGAAGTCATAGGACTGACAGGTAACTGACTTGATTGGACACTTTTGGTGATGTCATTATGCATTTGTGTGATTTGGTAACATGACAAGCCAAATGGTTTGTTACACAGAAGCATCTGAGAAGCCGTCTCTGGAAAAGGGCCTACCCTGCCTAAAGGACATTTACACCAGGCGCTGCAAAAGAAAAAGGCTAGGACAATCATTAAAAATTACATTTACATTACATTTCACTGGAATTGTACCTTGATTTCATGTGACAAATAAAATTGATTGATTTATTGTTTATCGTCTTGTTCCAGCTCTAAACTGAAACCCTATGATGTTCACATAGGCATATACTAGATGTCTTTTGCATCTTTTTACACACATTTCCCCCAAAAATTCACCCTGACGTAAATGGTATTTTTGGATTAGTAGAGATCCCAGATCAGTGAGTTTAAATAAAGTTTGGCGCCACAGCAGGAATTTGCACTGACTCATCCACCAATGCAGTTAAAACTTGAAAAGATTTATGTCATAGTTAAAACACAGCTCATTTTACCTTTTGTATCCTTCAGATACTGGATTGAAAATAACCAAAAGCAACCACTTGCCCTTACCCAAAACGCTTGTCTTATTGTAGATCGCCCAAATGTTTGTCTTTGAGCAAAACGTATGTTATAAAGTAAACACCGTACATATGAAACTCAACCGTGGCAGAATTTAATTATGTGTGGAGCTTCTGAAACTGAACATCCTGTACTTCCTGAATTAAACAGTGGTTTGTAAAACAGCATCATCTATCAACGTGACATATTTTCTCTGTGGTCTGACACAGCCTGCAGCCTCCTGTAATGGCGTGCTGTGTGTCTGGGGCCTGTTAATGTATGTCTGTTGATCGTGAGGACACCGTGTCGGTCGTGCAGACTCGGGTTGTAAGAGATAATCGCTCATGGCACCAGGCAGGCTTCCCCCTAATGAACCATGTGACCGAAGTTAATTCAATTTGGACAGAAGCTCTCGTCGGTCACAGCCTTTCTCTGGAAAAAAAACAGTGGGGGGGAAATAACCCGAGAGTGTAATTTATGAACACATTAAAGATGTGTTAGTCCATGAATTATAAATGAACCTGTCGGGTCGTGAACCATGCACAATAGAATCGACCAGTATGTTTTACAGCCGTCCCCTGTGATTTCAGACTGTACGAGGCAACTGACATTTTTCTTCTAAGGAACTATCCATGATCTAAATGTAAAAAGCTGCTTGACAGGTCTTTTGTTCAGACAAAAGAAAACAATCCAACTGTTATTAATGTTTTCTGATACACTTTTAAAAGTTTGATGTTACTAAACTAAACATACTCCCCTCTGATTGGTTAATCGTCTATGGAAATGCCTCAAACAGCGGCCAGTAGTTTAACCAAATCATTGCATAGGGTATGATTTAAGATGTTTTACTTTGAAAGGGAAGAAAAGGAAAATAGGCTTTCATTACGGAAGAATTTTGTATCATATGTAAAATTATTCAGAATTGTAAAGAATTCTCACGGTGGATTTATGACAGAAATTATGGATATGTTTTCATATCGATAAATCCAAAAATATTGGAGAAAGGGATGATTTAAATCTTTTTAGAGTATACACTCCAGGGATGTCCTGATCAAGATTTATTGGCCCCAATCCTGACCCAAGTCCTGAAATATAGATTTTCTGTCCAATTTTGTTTTATTTTTACAATAATGTAAATATGATCAATGTTGCTTCTGTATTTTTTTCTCTGTATTTATTGGGTAATATAACAGTGACACAGCAACCTGACCTTCCTAGAAATGTGTTTTACATTTGTGGTGTTGGGCTTAAAGCCCTTGAGGGCTAAACAAAAAATACTCGAACACAGTGGTCTTCATGGGGAACATTAAATCAAAAAGCTGATTCTCAACCTATGAATTTCACTTTCTTATAAAGTCTAATAATACCAAAGTCATCCTTAATACTACTTATATAACTAAGAGCTCTTTTAGCTGTTCTTCTGCCGACACTCTGAGCCTCAGGTATTCAGACTGCTCTGTGACAGCCTCGGCTTGAGGGCTGTTGTGATGTTCATACTCTCGAACAGCAGCATCACAAGCTCTCCTTTCCCAACGGTCGGTCACAAGGTGGCTTTCCCCGCCGGCCGGCCTGCCTGCTGTTTATTCAGAGCGGTGTGTTGACATTGGTAACACGGTGGAGGTGCTGATGTCTGCGTTCATGTTAACATGTCTTCTTACAAGATGTCAGACGACCGGCTGCTTGTTCGGCCGCCTCGATGTTCGGCCTCATAACTCGGGCAGATGTGGCACCTCTGACCTGTGGAAAACCAAAAATAGACACGTAAACATGGCATCTAATGGCCCTCCTACCCACCTCAAGGCTCACCATATGGTAACAAAAAAAACAAACAGTGTCTGAATGGCGTCTCTGTTTCCCACTGACAGCCGGTCTGGAAGAGGAAGAGGCTCTCGCAGTAGCCCCTCCGGTTCCCCCTGAACCAAATATCACAGGAGATGCTGTGGTTTGATGTAGTGTATCAGCAGACGGCTTGATAGTGACGTGTACTTTATTGAACCAGTGCTGTGCTGTCCTATTTAAATGGTATCATAAAGAAGATGGATCATATCCTTTGGGGATATGAGAGTCCTACGGAAGCAAGTAGTGGCGGATTAAATAAAACAAACAAAATACAAGATTATAATGTAAAGACAATGGAGTAGAAGTGCTGCTGGGTCTTTGTGGTGATCACATACAGGTGGTCTTTGGATACTTCAGGGGCTCATTCTATCCTGTGAACGCCTCATTGCACGGGTTGGATCTGCTCTTCAATGCAAGTCTCCTTCAAAAACAAATCATGGCTGTATTTGTGAAAAATCCACCGAACCGAACCCTACGCTTGCACTACTCGCGCTACGCTGGTCGACGTAATGATGCCGCCGTTGATTATGGGAAGGTGTTTACGTAGGTGGACCGTTCAATGCAGTAGGCTGTGAGAAAGTGAAAATGGAACTCGTGAGCAGAAAAAGTGTTGTTTGGCAGTACTTTCAGTCAAAACAAGGCGATTCAAGTTGAGCTAAATGTTCAATTTGTAATGCCGATTTGTTTCGTGGTGGCAAGGACCCTAAACAATACACAACATTGCCGCTGTTCAAACATTTGCGTATGAAACATCTGAAAGATTACGAGTTGTGCATGAAGGACTCTACAGACAACAGTCAAAATGCAGCAACTTCAGGAAGGACAGTCACAGCTAAAAACTTGTGTTAACCAGACAGTAAAGCTTAGATCGGGCCCAAAAAATCAAGCCCGACCCTACCCGAGACCGTGCACGTTGTGTCCAAGACCTGCCGGCCCGACACATTAACTGTAATTATGAGCTCGAGCCCGATTTAAACCAGACAATTTTTTAATACGTGGGCTGTTATAACTGACGTTATCAACTACAATTCCTTTTACCTGTGGGTAACGGATCAAGGCAGCAACATAATCAAAGCCCTGGAACCATTTAGGAGACTTTCTTGTCTCGATCACCCAATTAATACTGTCCTTCGGCACGGTCTGCATGCTGACGCACAGGAGAGACCATATCTGCTGCTAAAGGACTCGTGAGATATCTGAAACAATCTGGCCTGGTTGCGCAATTATCGAAGATAGTGCTACAGATGTGGGGGGATGACACGATTTAGCACAGTTTACCTTACACTCAAGTCAGTGCAGGACATATACCAGAGCTACGGGAGAAGCTGGAGAGGCATAGCTTTCTCCCCACCCAATTAAGCTAATAAAAACACAAATGCTTGATGAAGGGCCTGGCCCGAGGATATTGGCGGGACATATCGGCCGAGTTCGGGCTAAGACTCGGGCAGAGAATCTAAACTCTACCAGACAGTGCCTTCCTCTCCCGGGCTGTCAGCCGTTCTCTCTGCAAATGAGTCTCCCTACAGTGGGAGCGGAGCGACCGAATCGCTGGCTGCTGCTTGTTAGCTAATGTTAGCTTTCTAATTTCACCCACCCAACATGCCTTCATCATACACTGGTTAGCGAAAATTGGCCTGGCGATAGCAATGTGCTTTCTTACGATGTGAAAAGAGCGAATTCAACATTAAGTTGTTACATTTGACTATTTTAGAGGCTGTGGACGTTGTTTACTTCATTAATGTGTTTACTGTGTTAATGGACTGAGGATGGGAGTAGGATTCGGTATTCGGGTTCGGATTCGACAGAATCTTAACCAGTGGATTCCGTATTCG
Organism: Perca fluviatilis; assembly: GCF_010015445.1. Classification (NCBI taxonomy): domain Eukaryota; kingdom Metazoa; phylum Chordata; class Actinopteri; order Perciformes; family Percidae; genus Perca; species Perca fluviatilis. The sequence goes on from NC_053117.1 coordinate 34,585,559, forward strand.
GCCGAACCCCAAAAATCTGGATTCAGTGCATCCCTAGTGTGAATATAATTTTGTTTTTGGTTGAGACGGCACAGACCTTGCTTGTAGGAAAGTAATAGGATATTGTTTTTGAAAGGATGCTTTGCTGTTAGATTTAGTTGATTCCCTTGATACTGTGAGCTCCAAAATGAAACTCCATTGACACCACCAGGGCTGAGTAGACCTGTGTGTGTGTGTGTGTGTGTGCGCGTGTGTGCGTGTGTGCGTGTGTGCGTGCGTGTGTGGCAAAATTGCACGGGAATAATCCATATGTGAGGGAAGCCTGCCGGGGAGGGTGTGTGTGCACGTGGGTGGGTGTGAACAGTCTCTGTGGAGATGGAAACCTGCTTGCTGCTCATTGGCTAACAGATGTAGTGATGAATGGCTGCATTAGTGACTCTGGCAGGGCGCCTGCAGAGAAGGGTATACGGATCTGGAGTGGATAAACATAAATAACCCTGTGTGTTTTCAAATTCGGAGAAAGTGCGGTACAAATCCCCATAATGGATAATATAAAATATGCTTTCAATAATAAACGAGTATTGCAGGTAGTCAAAATCTCCTGAAAGGCTAGGGAGTCAAACAAATAAATATATACAAAATATAAATATAAAATAATACAAAATGTTTTTAATGACACCTTTTGAAATCCTGAGGAAGCCATTCAATTAACTTAGTTTTAATATGCTCATCTTTGGAAATGGCACTCTTAGTCATTTGTTTGTTGGGTACAAACCAGTTTTTTATATTGTACTTTTGGTTTGAAGAATAACTACCGCCTCACTTTTCAACTTTTGTGCTTGAATTTCTCGGAGAAAAAATTAGGACACCCCATGCTAAAGTTGACTAAAAAGAGGAATAAAAAAATCATCTTTTGGAAATTGATCTTAATGCCTTAATTACAAAAATGAGGAAAAATTCAATCTTTAAGGACACCAATTTTCACATCACCATTCACCATACCTAGAGATTGGCATGGGGTACTTTCCATAAAATCATCTCTCAATGCAAATCAAACCAGCTATTAGGCTAACTGAAATAAAACCATGCCAATCTCTAGGTATGGTGAAGGGTATGTGATGATGTGGAGCTATTTTAATTCCAAAGGCCAAGGGAACTTTATCAGGATGCATAGTATCCTGGATCCATGAAATAACTGGCCTTTAAAAATAAAGATCTGCCTCTATGGGAATTTAACATAGGGGTGTACTTACTTATACCTCCTGTATTTTAAGGAAGGAACATTTGTTTATTTACGATACATTATTCATTCACAAACAAAATTGGTGTCCTTAAAGGTTGGATTTTTCCTCATTTTTTTAATTAAGGCATTAAGATCAATTTCCAAAAGATAAATTCAGACACAAATTACTCCAGGTCAGTTTGCAGGAGTTTCATGTTAGGTAATCGGTCTTTACCAAAACATAGAAACTAATTTGAGCCAGAGTTTTTATTGTGAAATTAGAGGCATGGCAAAAGATATAAAGCTCCTCGAGGTGATCCTGGTAAACACGGATTTTTGGTTATTTGCAGGTGATTTTATTTCATTGTGTAGCTCGGACCTTCACATTGAAATATGCAACTGAAATGCTGTTAAAATGATGTTCTATAACCATCAAATCAAACAAATCCATCCTTACTGGGATTTTTGACTTCACCTAAACTGGTTTTCCTACAGTTATGGTGTTGTACAGTGGAAATACAGTAACAGTGGGGTGAAAGGGAAAAGAGGGCGGGAGATGGAGGAGGAAGAGTAAAAAAAAAAAAAAGGCAGGGCAAGAGGGAGTGAGGAGGAATGTGTGTGTGTGTGTGTGTGTGCAAGAGAGAAGGGGAGGGGAACATCAGTGTGTGTGTGTGTGACAGACAGAGAGAGAGAGAGAGAGAGAGAGAGAGAGAGAGAGAGAGAGCAGGGGGAGGAGAGGGCAGCAGCAGTGGCAGCGCTGCATCATCACTACTGCCACTACTGTAGAGAGGAGAGGCAGTTTACTGCCTGCCTCCCTGATCTCGCTCTCTCTCTCATATACACACACATTCATGCATACACACTCTCTCAGCTCACACACACACACACACACACACACACTGGAAGTCAGTCGGCTGCTTCTGGGTCTCACTAGAAGCTTCACAGAGAGGAGATCCTGGTGACTTTATCCATCACCTCTGGTTGTTCCCTGCCGGCGCTCGTCTGTCTCCAAAACTCTTCCTGCTCGAGAAGCTTTGTGTGTGTGTGTGTGTGTGTATGTGTCTGTGAAAAAGTGTGTATGTGTTCATCCCCTGTCAGCGAACCATGGATGAGGCTGCCACTTCAAGATCTGACGCTATTGTTTGGACTCTCTTGCTTTTGTTTGCTGAGACAGCCTTCGCTGTCAGTGTGGAGGAGTGTTAACATTGGAGCTGCTGGGAATTTCGGCATTGTTTTTCCCTCCCTTTTCCTTTGCAAAGACAGGAAGTGGATGCCAGGATTTTTCGGTGGCTGCGTGCCGGAGCAGAGTGCTTACATCAGGACTTGCAGTTGAGGCAGGAGGGGGGTGGGGGGGGTGGGGGGGATATGATAAACAGCTGCAAGGGGAGGACGGTTTGCGGTTCTGCAGCATCACACTGGCATCTCTGGTTCTGCGTTGGAAATTTGCTTCTCGAGGATGCACGAATGCACATATTTCACACTCGGCTGCAGCAGACTTTGGCTTGCATACACCGATGGATTACTGCTTCTTTAAGAAACTGGCTCCCTGCCCACTGAGGGAGAAAAGATGCTGATTTAGGAAGGGAAAAAAGCACTCTGTTTTTGGAGCGGAAGACTGAACGGGCCACTTCAGGATCAGAAAAGAGACTCTGATGACAGGTTAACGGCTGCGTTGAGCTGAAACCGCCCCCCCCCCCTCCTGCTCCCTACTCCCCCCCCCAGTCCAAACATGAACTCTTCCTCCGATGCAAACCAAAGTGGCTCTCCCCCGTTCTGCCTGCTGGGCGCCGCGGGTTACTCCCGCAGCCTGGATACCTGCGTGCTGGAGGTGGTTGTCATTCTCTTCCTCACCGTGCTCATCATCGCGGGCAACCTGGTGGTGATCTTCGTCTTCCACTGCGCCCCGCTGCTGCACCACCACACCACCAGCCACTTCATCCAGACCATGGCCTACGCCGACCTGCTGGTGGGCGTCAGCTGCCTGGTGCCCTCGCTGTCCCTCCTCCACTACCTCCGGGGCCTGAATGAGGAGCTCACCTGCAAGGCGTTCGGCTATATGGTTTCCGTGCTGAAGAGCGTCTCCATGGCCTCGCTGGCGTGCATCAGCGTGGACCGCTACATTGCTATCACCCGTCCTCTGTCGTACGCCACGCTGGTGACGCCGTGCCGGCTGAGGGCGTGCATCGTCCTCATCTGGGTTTACTCCGCCCTGATCTTCCTGCCGTCCTTCTTCGGCTGGGGCAAGCCGGGTTACCACGGGGACATATTTCAGTGGTGCGCTGACTCTTGGGAGACCAACCCTGGGTTCAGCACCTTCATCTTGGTGCTGCTCTACGCGCCGGCAACGCTCACCGTCTGCTTCACCTACGGGAGTATATTCCGAATCTGCCGGCAGCACACGCGGGAGATCACCCAGCGCCACGCTCGCTTCAGCTCGCAGACGGAGGGCGATAAAGGCGAACGGGGGGAGCGCTGCGAGGGCTGCCCGGACAAACGCTACGCCATGGTGCTCTTCCGCATCACTAGTGTCTTCTACGTGCTGTGGATGCCGTACATCCTCTACTTCCTCCTGGAGAGCGCCGGGCTGTATCACCACAAGGTGGCGTCCTTCCTCACAACATGGTTGGCGATTAGCAACAGCTTCTGTAACTGTCTCATCTACAGCCTCTCCAACAGCGTCTTCCGGAAAGGTCTCGGCCGCCTCTTTAGCCCGTTGTTTTCCTCCTGCCTTGGCTGCATGGACGCCAAAAAGGCTCCAGCTCCCATCAGCCCGTGAGCAGACCCTCGATGGGTATGGGAAGTATGAGCCCTGACAACGATGAATTCGGTTGGGTCTCGGATTTCTTTAAGGTTTGCTTTGCACTCCGCTGCATAGCATGACACAGGTCTTTTTGGTCCCGCATTAAAATATGTTGAGGACCCCCTGCACGGAGCATGCAGAGGTGCCCGTGCAGATGCCTGTCGGTCGTCTCAAAGGCTGATTTTTGTGGAGGCTATGAAGCTTTCTCAAATGCTCTCGAGTGTCATGCTGCTCTTTCATGGCTGCAAAGATCACAAGCTGACGACACAGTAAAGAAGTTTGATATTGATAAAGAAAGTGGACTGTAGGAATAGGATTCATGTGTGTGTCACTTCAATGGATTTAATAAACCCTCTCGCCTGCACTGACTTAACAACTCCCAGAAGCAAAAAAAATAATAGGAAAGCACAGCGCGACTTGTGTTGTTGCAATCCACTGAAATGCAAAAAATATTTTGAATCTTTTCAAGCCTGCCTGAAAAATCTGCAAATTGTCTTGGTTTTTTCAGGGTAGAATCAGGTGATGCAAAAAATGTTGACACTACACTTGAAACAGACTACTGATCTGTTTCCCTTTTAGATTTTATGAGTGTATGAAAATCTGATAATCAGCCTGTGTGTGAGTTAAACATGTGTATCAGATGGACTTTAAGCTCATTTCCCAGAGAGAAGATTGAGGTTTATTTCAGAGCTTGTGTGTGTTTTATTCCTCTCTTTTGAAGCTGGGTGTTAGCGGGAAGCTTCAAGTATGTTTACACGGTCTTGGGTTTCACATGAAATTGTTGATTGAAGAATTAGCTTTACTTACTAAGAAGGCCACTGACCGGGGACATTTTGCTGCCGGCAGACAGTGGCATGTCCTCATCAAAGAGACAATACATAGTATTTATTTGAAGAGTTGTATTCTCTGTTTGCATTTCCTCCTCAGGTTTATCAGCGGTTCTTTGTTAAGCCTCTGGGCTGTTTGCCTTTTGAGCTCAGCTGAAACAGTACATGACTCCTAAATCACAAGCCACGTAGCGTCTTAAGATAATCACCTCCTGACCTGTCACGTGTTGGTGAATCTGCTGTCTGCCGGGATACACCCGAACACCATGCAAAGACTAACTTGACTGTAGTCTTTATTGCTTGTGTCTCTTGAGCCCTCAAGCAGGTAACAGCTGTTCCAGGGTGAAGTGGATGAGAAGCGTTATCGCTGTGCATCACGAGCCCGACTTCAGAGTGTAAGAGGGTCAGAGCACTTTTTCAGAGAGCCAGTGACCACTTGCGGCTTCATGTAAATAGACTTCAGAGTTTAAATATTTAAACAGTGGCTAACTGGGCCCCTGATGTAAAGTAGGCCTCTATGATTACAAATGATCTTGTGGATGGAGTGCTGTTGCGTGTTTCATAAAATACTTTATTTGTCACAGCCAAGAGGTCTGACACGCGACACTCAAGACTGAATCTGTTTGTTTTTTTACAGTGTGGAGAAGAAGAAGTGATTCTTTACGAACTGCAGGGAGATTTAAGACCTAAAGATTTAAGTGCTAGAGTTTTAAAGTCACAATGAAATGGTATTTCTGAGAGCGTCTTGCTCTTGAATTTGATATATTTGTGGTGGTTGAAAAAGAAGAGGAAACAAAAAAAACCCACAATAGCCCAAAGTATATGGACGGCCGATCACCAACCTTTGTGTAGCCGACTTTATCTGGGGCTGTTCTCAAGGTTTTGGGCTCCTGAGATTTTTAAGCAACAGCATACGTAGGTATTTTCAAAGGCAAAACAAAGCCTTGGATCAAATTCAGATTTTCTTTTTTTTTATAAATGTATATTCTTTCCGTGGAAATAGCATGCTAAATTTGCAGTAAACTATAAAATTTAACTGAAAACCAAACCCCAGTTTGCAACACTCTGGTGTTGTAAATTGATGTGTATTTTATTTATTTATTGGTTAATTTAACAGGGAAAGTTTACATTAATAAACCTTGCTGCCAATGAGCCGGATAGAAGAACCTGCAAGAGAAACTGTCATCTAAGCATAAGAACTATATCAAGTTAGGGTTAGCCTGAACTTGGGCCACATTTTTCCTCAAATATTATGTGTAAATGACATTTTTCGATGAGGTTATTTCATATCTCAATAATGATATTTATCACGATATAGCATGTTTTCTAGTAATTAATAAATAAATACATAATTATTATGTATTTAAATACACAATTATTTAATAAATAAATAGTCTATATGAAATAGCTACATGGTAAAGGCTATTTTTGTATATCAGTACTTGCATCGTCAAAATGACGCAAATATGGGCACCTTGATAGCTCAGTTGGTAGAGGGGGCGCCCATATGTAGAGGTTTACTCCTCCACGCAGCGGGCCAGGGTTCAACTCCGACCTGCAGCCCTTTGCTGCATGTCATTCCCCCTCTTTCTCCCCTTTCATGTCTTCAGCTGTCCTGTCAAATAAAGGCCTAAAAATGGCCCAAAAAAATGACGTTACTATAATATTGCCATAATGCAGTTTGGCTGCTGGTATTTCAAAATCGCGATAAAAACTATGATTTTGACTTTGAAGACAACTTTTCTGTGATATGTTAAAAAAAAATAAAAAATACTCGAAACATAGTTGAAAATGCAGTTTAGTTGTATGGGAACGTAATTTTAGGAGACAGAGCTGAAGAATGTGTATCGTTTGTCTAAGATTTTCCAAAGTCAGAGTGCAGATTGTAGGTGATATGTTCGGCCTGTACCAATGAATTTAGGGGTAAGAAGACATAAAATAAAGGCAGTACATCTCATCTGTTACACAGTTTCCCGGCTGAACTGAATATGGTAAACCATTCAGCTTTCCTGTAGGGCACCCCCAAACTAGTGATAGACCGATTATCGGCCCTGGACGATTATCGGTCCGTTTGCAGATCTTTATCGGCGTTTTATTTGCCTGATAAATGATAAAGTTAATTCGTTAAAAAGTGCGCTACTTTGGCTCGGCTACAGCTCTGTGTCTGTCCCTCTGCTTCGGTTTCACTCACCACTGAGTCTGACTTAATCTATGACTTAGACTTTCTGACTCTCTTTTACTGCGTATTATGTTGAAAGTTCAGCTTAAAGCATTTAAACAAAGTTTGGTAACACTTTACTTGAAGATATGTACGTAAGAGTGACATGACACTGTCATGAACACAGTCATGACACATGAACCATAACTCTAACCATAACCCTAACTTGTCATGACAAAAACAAAATGACACTTAATGACAGAAGCGTTATGTCATATACGTTTATGACATGTTTTTAATGTTTATGACACGTTCATGACAGTGTCATGTCACTCTTATGTAGATACCTTCAAGTAAAGTGTAACCCAACGTTTTATGTTGGAGTTTGTAACATTCCAAAATCTTTATTTTGACTTAAAGATTTTCATTTTCACCGTGAATGCATATTGGTTCCAAATATCGGTTTCAATGACTATTGGAAAAACTAGCATCGGTCGATCCCTACCACAAACATTTGGTCATAAAGTGTATTACATACGATTCAAATGTATTACAGATGAGATTTTGATATGAAATTATGAAAACTTAAAAAATAAATAACATTTAATGTTATTCTTGTGTATTATCTTGTGTAAGAGGAATCATTTTAAAAAACCATTTGAAAAGATAAAAGTCATCTTTAATTTCATTGTGACTTTAAAAGCAGCTGTTACTGTAAGGTGTTGAGTCATCTTACATTGAAAAGATAAAAGTCATCTTTAATTTCATTTTTAAAAGCAGCTGTTACTGTAAGGTGTTGAGTCGTCTTACATTTCCCCTCTAGAGACGCCATATTTCACCACAGGGGTTTAGGGTTCGGAGTAGAGTTTGGGTTCAGAGTTTAGAGGTAGGACTTTTCCGGTGCAACAGACACACCAGCTGCTGTCAGGGAGATCAAACCTCCCACCGACTCTGCTGCCCCCTCCCCCACTTTCTACAAAAGTTTTCTATGTAAAGTATGTGTTATGTATCTGCTATGAAAATGTAATTTCCTGCAAAGTGTTTGATCATGTTTGATCCACGCTCGATTCCTTGTAAAAGACGCTCCACCGACAGACTTTTCCTGCATGACTCTGGTTCAGTCTGGATCGATGTTTCTGTCTCATGATGCTACTGAGAGCAATTTACTGACTGTACTCCTTGTCTCAGCATCCTAACTACTGTTGTGTAACCCAGATGGCTTATCATGTTTTCTTATGAGGGCAACCAGTTGTTCATGTCGGAACACCCTCTGGCCTGCCTGTGAACTTCTCCAGTTGCTGCTGTCGTGACAGAATGACGCAAATGGGCAAAAAGCTTAAAACAACAAAAACACGTTATACAATCAGAGTCTCAAGAGCTAAAGCATTAAAGGTCTTATTCAACATACAAATGACATTAAACACAACATACTGTATTTGCATCGTTTTTCCTTGACAGCAGTGGGAGTCAGTGCAATACAGCTTGTTGTTGCTCCCTCAAACCACTACGAATCAATAATAGTAGAAAGATCTGAATGAAAGGGTTTTAATTATCTTAACTCTGGATGAAGCGTTTGCTATTCAGCATGTAATCTGAACAAGTTGTCTGCAGATTATTGTAAATGGGGAGATGTTGTTGTCTGATTAAAGTGAGATGGTCTGATTACTGTGTTTTGAATTTAGTTGGTATCAAAAATATTCAAAAATGTACCATCAAACTATTTATTACAGTTGCAGTTTGGAAGAGGTCTTTGAAATTGAGATTAATTCTTACTTCCTTAATCCCTCAACGACCCTGAATACAGGATGGGAGGGGGATTTGTTACCCTCTTATATTGAAAACACATTACCAGCAAATTTATGATCAGTGTGCTACTTTATGGCTGTGGTTTCAATCACTGGATGGAAGCACTCCATTTTATCTTGTTGTATATAATATACAATGTATATCAGCATAAATTTCAACCGTAGCATTCCTTTCTCTACATACTACAGAGGAGAGGTGACAAACACCTACAAGAAAAAATTGTTTTGCTTTAGGTAAGGACAAAAACAAATGAAGTGCATTAGGGCTGGGTGAAATGACAATAAAAAATGTCTATCGTATATGTTTTTCTATATCGTTTCTATCAAAGTATCAAAAAAAAAAAACAGCGGCTGAACTGTGTTATAGGAATATTAATGTTAATTTACACTGACATTCTGATCATTGCTCTATATGTTTCATGTAGACTACTTTTCAAATTACAATAAAACATGCTATGTCATGATGTATGTCGTTATCAAAATATTAAATGACAAATATTGGTATAGAAGATTTTGGCTATATCGCCCAGCTCTAAAGTGCATCATAAAATATAAATTTCATGTCCAATTATGTATTTATTGGACTTTTCCACCTTTATTTGACAGGACAGTTAGTTGAGAAAGGGGTGGGAAATGTCACAGGTCGGATTCGAACCCTGGACCTCTGTGTTGAGGCATAAACCTCTGAGCCAACCCGGCCACAATTTCATGTCAATTTTCAATAAATTTAAGATAAATTTGTATGATCTTCACGGTTCTTCCATGCTAATGTATGGATCACAAGTAAGGTGTTTGTTTTGATTACTGAAATATGTCCCAAAAAACATATAGGGGAGAAACAAAACTTACATTTTTGCTACAGTATGTTTGTTTCTCTGGAAATTTAAACTGATGCCATGATAAACAACATGAAGTCAAGGAGAGGGTTAACTTTTCCTGCTACAGATTTCCAACTGTGGTCAGAAAGCACAGGGGAGACACTTGTTTCTCTCACTATGACTCTAGAGTCGCTACTCGCTCTGAAGGTAATCGCCTTCACTCTCTCACTCGCTTCACGCGCAAACGCACACACACACACACACACACACACACACACACACACACACACACACACATATGCCGGCCCTGCTATTCTCATAAAGAGATCGACGCACACACCAACGTCACACGAGTATAAACGTCAGGCCATTTACGTAGGCTACAGTGAAAGCTCTGCGTGGAGCCTCCGCAGAATCATAAATCATGCTTAAGTAGTGAACTACAGTAGCTGAGGAGCTAACCAGTAACAAGCTAGCCAGCCAGCGAACATGCTAGACGAGTTTGCAAACTGGTTAGTTCCAGACAATAAATTTTCAGTTTATTCAAAAGACCTATTTGTACCACTGACTCCTGTCCTCATAACTATCTTAAAACATTGCTCTATTGTAGTACAGTATGCACTCCGGCAGAATTACATAAAATATGGATTTATGGTGCAATGTAGCAAATAATCTATCATAACTTTCTTAATTTATGATTTCCTTTTGGTCAACGGTGCAAATTTGTGTGTCGTTGTTCACCAAAGGTGAACTTCACGTGAATGGAATTGGACTTACTAGCGAGCGAATATGTTGGAATTGAACATTTTGCAGTTATAAAAGCTGGTGTTACTGGGCCTTAATTCAGAATTATTAAACCCCAAAACAACTGTTCTGAAGAGAGGAGGAGCGTGGCTGTGTACTGGTTTTGTTCACTGAGAAGAGACTGCTTTATTTGGCACACATGACTCTTTCTGTGCCAAAGAGACGGTTCCTGCTGTGTTCACATGATGTGACTCGCATTTTTTTTGGTGATTTGTGTTGATACAGAGCTTGCTGTGATGATGTAACTGGGTTTTGATCAATAACGGTTTTTAAAAGCCAAAACTAACATTTTTATGTAGAAGTTGTTTGAAAGTTTGACAATTGCCATGCCTAAAAAGTCTCTAAAACAGCGTTCGGACACTGGACACTGAAATATCACCAATAAATTCAGTTTAGCAGCTTTTTTGTTTAAAGGCTGAACCATATTTATGCTTTTAAAGATGCACTCCCCTCTGTACAATGTGTACACATTTTTCTCTTTGAGTATACTGCCTAGCCACAAATTTGCACTGTGAAAATGTGATTAATTCACTGTATTATAAGATCATAAGACATCAAATAGGCAGCAAAGTGAAACAAATTGAAGATCTTTAAACTTTTTATTTATTCAGGGAGGAGTAAACTGCGAGCAATGCTCTCTTTTGCAGGAACACCCTGACCACGTACACCCAGATTTATCCTGCAGGTTGACTGATTGAACCGGCAACCTACCCATTTGGATACAATGACCAAACAAACAAACAACGCCTCAGGATTAGGGAAGTGACCAAATAACCCACCATGAAGCCCCCATCATATTGTTAATACTGTGCTTTTGTGCATATTTCCCAAAACAATCTAAATTAGCACAAACCAGTTGACAAACAGTAAGACTTGTTCTGCAACCTTGTTCCCAAATCGTATAATGGTATGATACAAAATCCACTATCACGAGAGATATCGTTAGTTATGGGAATGAAGAACCGGTTCCAAATTGTACGATCCTTCGGAATCAAAAGCCTCCGAGCTTATCAATTCCTTTTATCGATGCCGGCATGTTTTTCTTACAGTTGCATGATGCAAAACAATGTTGCGTCTATGCTGTTGGAAACTAGCACCAAGAAGTAGTCATGGCGGAGAGGAAGACACCATCCAAAGCGTGGCTTCATTTTAAGGAGAAAGATGACAACAGTGCTGCTTGTAATGTCTGTAGAATTATTATTTCAAGTAAGGCTAGAAACAGCAGCAGTATTCTAAATCATCTTCCTGCGATAAGGCAATCGATACAGAATCGGACCGATAACCAGAATCGATAATGGCATTGGTATCAATAAAATCTTCAAATCTATTCCCATTCCTAGATATCAATTTATAATTCTAAAATTCCTGAAAAATCAATTGAAGCAAAAATCTTAACAATAAAACTGCAATATTCGAGGTATTTAGGGAATAGTTACCATAGTAGACAAAACATCTGACGATAGACAAATATTCATTGTCATATCGCCAAAACTAAGTCGGGAGTCTCTTAGTGATGAGCAACATTTTAACTTTCCACATATTTAATTATGCTATTTCTAAGTCAGTTACATGATTTAAGCACTTTCCAGCTGTGCTTAGAAACTTCCATTAAAACTTTTGATCTCAGATTTTTAGTTCTGCAACTAACTACGGTAATTAAAACAGTGAAAAATGCCATCACAAGTAGTCTTGTTTTGCCAGACCTTCCTCCACAGCGCTGCGGAAGAGGGTCTGGCAAAACCAACCATTCACAATTGTCATGGGCGGCGCTAAGTGCTATACAGAGCAAAATAGCCTCGAAAAGTTGTTTTAGTCGTGCAACAGAAAACTCAGATTGGACAGATAGTCTAGCTAGCTGTCTGGATTTACCCTGCAGAGATCTGAGGAGCAGTTAACCATAGTCCTCAGAAATCCACCAGAGTTTAGAATGTCAACACAAAGGAAGATCATGGCAACGGATATCCGGCATAAATGAGTGAAATCGAGTGAAATGTCCGCCTGCAACGGAGCAACTGTCGAGGACATAGACTACAAATTTAGAGACGAATACGTCTTCAAATGTCTTATTGTGTCCGACCAACAGTCCAATATTCAATTTACATTGGAGAAACTTTAAACCTGGCATTTTTTGCTTAAGAAATTACAGAAACAATTACCAAAATAGCTGACAATAATTTTTTTATGACAATCGACTAATGGATTAATCTTTATAGTAAATATTAGCTTAATACTACTATTATTATTACTATTTTTTTTTAAGATTATTTTTTGGGCATTTTCAGCCTTTATTTTTGACAGGACAGCTGAAGACATGAGAGGGGAGAGAGAGGGGGAATGAGATGCAGCAAAGGGCCACAGGTTGGAGTCAAACCCAGGTCCGCTGCATCAAGGAGTAAACCTCGATATATGGCCACTTGCTCTACCAAGTGAGCTATCTGGGCGCCCCTCTAATGACTTTTTGACAATCTAAAGGAAGCTGCTTCCTTCTTACTTAACATTTTTACAGTTTGTTGCATGGCACACACAGATCCCACGGAGCTTCTCCCCTCACTGCTTTCATCCCCTGATTCAAAAACATGTAATGTCAAAGTTTATGTTTTTATTTTCCTGTGGGAAAATCATGATGTTGTCCGACTCGCATTGCAGTCAAGAGTTAGAAAGAGCCTCTACCCCCAACCCCCCGGGGGAAATGCCTTTTCACAGAGACCAACAGTGCCAAATTTGGACCCGAACTGAGAGCAGAAAGTGGGGGGGGGGGGGTGAGATTTTATGTATTTAGCTTGGAACGGTCCGGCTTGGCTCTCCTCCACCCACACACTATTATTTCCAACGTGAGATCGGACAAATGTGATGTCTTCTGGCATGAAACCCAAACTCGCTGTTGAATATTCTTGAACTTATTAATGTTAATACTTGTATTCCTCAAAATGTCTGTATTTTGGAAGTTTTGAGGAATGAACATGAGATAATGGTGTTAGAATCCAGTGCAATAAAACCCAATTCACCTATCTGTATTTACCAGAAAACAGTGTTTGTTTCAGATGCATATTTAAATGGAATCTCATCGTAAATAGTGTGTTTATGTAATGTGTAATGAGGATGTATGAAGACTTTCCTGTAGTCTGTAGTCTGGCAGGTTTCCACCTCATGTTGACGATGTTTAGGACTTATGTGGAGTTATATGGCTGCAGCTATCTAACTAAACTAATTGGTTTTATTGTTGAGTATTTGTTTGGTCTATTAAATGGTGATAAATGTTGATCAGTGTTTCCCAAAGTGTTCCCAAATGAGAATTCTGCCATTTGTTCACCCATTGTAGATTTCGCAGTGATATTATTTCTCCTGTTGAAGCTATAACTGGCGTCATAATGGAGGTCTAACTGCCTGGGTGTTAGTAATGGCAGGTAAGAAAGCATTTGTTCCCAAATTATTGCAACTTTTTGTTCTCGTCTGACTCCAAACCTGAAGAAGCTTGTTCTGGATATGGGCTCATTAAATGATCTATTTACTGCTTTAATTCTAACTTGCTGGCTTTTTTTTCTTCCCCGGATGCTCTTTGTGTTTCCGCCATAATGCACTGTTAATGGCACTAATGTGACTGCTGCTTTGTTTAATGAAACACTGTGGAGATGTGGCTCAATCAATCAATCAATCATGATAGAGTTAATAAGGCAATTTAATGAGGCACAGAAAAGCTCATTATTTCTCCCTTTTAGTTGTTTTTTAATGAACTTGTGAGAGAAAAAGAAAAACATACATATTTATATAAAATCATTTCGATTTCGAGATGGCATTTTTTTTTAGCAAATAAATTTAATTTTTAAGTTTAAGTTAATTTTTATTTTATTATTTTCTAAAAGTGTGTTTGTGTAACATAACAAATAAAAAAAAATAAACGTCACAGCAAATCCAGTGTATTCAGTATAAGCATGGACACAAGATTAAAACTAGAAGGGCACTCGCAGAGAGCAGACCTCCTCCAAGGCCATGCACAAAAAATAATTTCTGTATCTGCCCCGTCATTCCGATCTACTCCGAAATTTAAAAAGTTCTTCCTCGGTCCACGCTACAACCTTCCACCAAGTTTCATGAAAATCAGGCCAGTCATTCTTCTGTGATCCTGCTTACAGACAAAAAAACTGATCTGAAAACATAACCTCTTTGTTGGAGTTAATGACTGAGTTGCGGCATTTTTTGCAGTGTTTGTGTGTGTGTGTTTGTGTTTGTGTGTGTGTGTGTGTGTGTGTGTGTGTCTGGGTGTTTTAACGTAGCGTGTTTGGGAACCTGAGCGATAAGAAGGTAGAGGTCCTATCTGCAATCAGAGTGAAAACAGCCTGTTCATGCTGCTGGTTATTCTTAGAGCCGAGGAAATGAGCCTGGAGCCAGGTCGACACACACACGCACACACACACACACACACACACACACACACACACACACACACACACACACACACACGGACACAGCCAGATACAGTATGCACTGATAGGCATACGCCACAGACACAAAGACTACAGTTATACCATGAATAGTTCTGAGAAACAGAAATAATGAGTTGAAAGGGCCAGTAAAACAAAGTTGTGGAATGTAACTAAGTACATTTACAGCAGTACTTTACTTTAAGATTGGGCAAGATTGGGTAGCTCACCTGGTGGAGCGGGCGCCCATGCATAGAGGTTTACGTAGGTTCAGCTCCGACCTGCGGCCCTTTGCTGCATGTCATTTCCCCTCTCTCTCCCCTTTTGGGTCTAAGCTGTCCTGTACAAATAAAGGCCTAAAATGGCCAAAAAATAATATAAAAAAAGTTAAAAAAATAAAAAAAGAGCAAGGATTTAAATAATGTCTCCACTTTCAGGTCTATAACTCGGTCCTCACAAAGACAAAAGTACAAGTGTGCACACACACTTCTTTTCTATCCTTTTGCTGTTTTTGTGCAGTTCAGTACAGTTAGACTACACTAAAAAAGAATTAATTAATAGCCGCATGATGTAATCTTGTGTGTGTGTGTGTGTGTGTGTGTGTGTGTGTGTGTGTGTGTGTGTGTGTGTGTGTGTGTGTGTGTGTGTGTCCCCGATAACCAGAAATAGAGACAATATAAACACTGATGATTATCAGGGCCAAAGAATACTGCGCTGCAAAAAATATCTGCCACTACTGTTAATGTAGCTCTTCAAACATCCACGAATCAAAAATCATTACCACGTTAGGTTTGAAACAATATTAAGATTCCTGTACTTACATAACTGTGCAGAGTAAAATAAATGTTTGTTTTTGTATTAGTTTATTAGATTATCACATTGCATTCAACGTGGGTTTGACTGAATATATTTAGCTTCATTAAATCACTTTAGAAGATTGACATTTTTAGCAGTGTAAGGTCTGGAGCTGCCCAGGTCTGTGGTGGGAACCTCTGAAACAGTGCTGAAATTCCTCGGCTTCCCTCTTTGTTCATTATTCTAACTTCCTTTCATTCTTCTCCAGCTCACTCACTCACACACTCTCTCTGTGGCCAAGCACTTTTTTTTTAAACCTAAAGTTGATCATTTCATTACAGTAAGCTTCCTGTTTTATTTTTTACCCTACAAAGGCAGAGAGCAGTAGAAGCTGTGAAGTTGAAAATGCATCTCAATGGAGGTTTTTACCGCAGTTTTCGGCACACTGCCTGTTGTCTGTTTCCTGTTAATGGTCAACTCTGTGCGTTGGACACAAACCAACTAGCCAACAGTTTGGCTGGGGTAGAAATGCATGCCCAAAAGAAAAAGCCCACAAATCTGGTCAGAAGGAGAAACACACCTACTTTTAAACATTATGAAAGACTTCAACAGGTTTTTGGATATGCGCAAATATCACAACGCCGAACTTTTCAAGAAGGTGGTTGAAGGAATGAAAAAGGGAGGCTATGTTTCTACGGTCAGCAAGTCTTCTGCAGGTGGAAAACTTTGAAAGAAATCCTATTTTGATGGTTGCATGTACAGTACGTGAATACATAACATGAATATTAGTGGAATATTCATTTTAGCCATGTAAACGGCTTACTAGGAGCAGAGGTGTCAAAAGTATTCACATTCATTACTCAAGTAGAAGTATAGATACTAGGGTTTGAAAAGACTTTTGTAGAAGTTGAAGTATCAACTCAAGCTTTTTACTTAAGTAAAAGTGTAAAAGTACTGGTTTCAAAACTACTTAAAGTATAAAAGTAAAAGTAATGTAAGGCAGAGATCTTCAACAGGGGGTCCTCAGAGTCATTGCAGGGGGGCCTCCAAATTATTGTAAATTGTTGAGTCTTTAAAAAAAAAAAATAATTAAAATGCCTTAACATAATTCCAACATATTATTAGCAAATATAAATTCCCACTGATGATAGGCTTACTGGCCTATAGGTAAGGTAGTCACTAAGATATCAGCCCACAGATACAGTTAATCCTAGATTTACTGTGCCACATATGTAACATTAAAATATGATTTATAAAATCATGCCAACAATTAATATTTTAATAGCTTATGAAAAAAAGGTATGTAAGAAGGCTTTAGGTTACCCTAACAGTTATTGTAGGCCCAGTTTAATATGCAACTTCATTTCATACAATATGTAGTGGGTCCCTGCTACATCTCACTTTAAGTTAAGGGGCCCTTGGTTTAAAAAACGTTCAAGACCCCTGATGTAAGGGGGGGGAATGCCATTAAGGACAACAGTTTAACTCTAAAACGCGGGGACAAAATCATATGACTATAATAATGTTATATTAAAATCATACCTGCAAACTCAAAAAGGTGACACGTAGGCTACATCTCTTCTGTGCTTTTCAGACAACGGCAGCTACAGTCTGGTGTTAAGAGTTCTCTGCAGCCCAGTCTCACTGAAAAGCGTACAAATACCACGGGTTTCTACCTGTGAAATACGTGCAATGTGTACGCGAAAGTGAAATTGTGCGTACAGTAGATACGTGGAGCGCTCCAATTACAGTAATGGAAACCACTGCGTTTATAGTATAAAGGGACGTGGGACCGCATAAGGAGGTTGGTTGGGGTGGTGGATGGGTAAAACACAGGACTTTCACCCAGGAGACCGGGTCGCAGCCCCGCGGTTTGGCGATTCACATCTGTCATCGGGTTAGTTTTTTGTTAGGCCGTTTATTAGCGTGTTTATGTGGCGGTTTTTGCGATTTTGTAGTGTTTTTTTGTTAAGCCTTCCCCAATGTTTCTTCCCTAAACCCAACCGTTTATTAGTGTGTTTTTGGGACTTTCTTGTGTTACTAAAGCCTTTCCCTGCATTATTTTTCTAAACCCAACCATATCTATGTTTTTGTGTGATGCTGTTCTCGCGATAACACAAAACGCGGGACGCTGAAGCTCGCTATAAAAAGCACCGGTCCCCATTACTTCAATTGGAGCGATCCTATGTAATGCATCGAATTTAGCATTATTATGCGTACACATTGCCACGTATTTCACAGGTAGAAACCCGTGTTATTTGTACGCTTTCGAGTGAGACCGGGTTGGAAATACAGACACACTTTTACACCGTTTAGCTCTCAGCATTTTATCATGTTTACTCCAGCTTCTAGCTAACGCTAGGCTAACCTGCTTCCAACTGTAGTGTTGACTGGCGTCCCGTGCGGCGATGTTCAGTTCCCTCTAAAGTCCGTTTTCGGAGCATCGCGCAGGCATTTAAGTGGCAACTAAATAAGGCACCGAAATCCGTGTTGCTATTCAGTCCGGTAGATAACGGTCGTTAAGGCACCGGTGGCGTATTAGCACCGGGTCTGTGCAGGTGTTATGGATCGCGTACAAACCAATAGGGTGTCGGAATAGCCATGTTTATACTTCTCATCCAACCACAATCAAATTCACTCTCTCCGGATGGAGCGATTTGGAAAGGTTTTTTTGTGTGTGTTTTTTTGAACGATGACTGACGAGCTGGAATGAAAACAAGCCGAACTGAAATAGGAGTAACGAGGCTATTTTTAAAATGTAAGGAGTAGAAAGTACAGATAATTGCGTGAAAATGTAAGGAGTAGAAGTAAAAAGTATGCTGTAAAATAATTACTCAAGTAAAGTATAGATACCCAAAATGTCTACTTAAGTAAGGTAACGGAAGTATTTGTACTTCGTTACTTGACACCTCTGACTAGGAGTAATGTCTCTTTCTGAATAGGAGCAAAAGCCGGAATATTTTCTGGATGTAAACAAAGTCATTGAAGATGTTATATCAGCAGGAACTCAGTGACCGATTTCAGAGGTGACCGAGAGTTTTTTCCTTTACCGGACTTTCTGAAGGAGATTACATTACTGGACAATTTACACTGAGTGAAAGGAATCCATATAAACAAACAAACTGTACGTCTACTCATGAGGACCCACAGCGCTAAAACCAAGTCTTAAAGGGACTCAAGTCTCAAAATCATACATTTGTACTTAAGCACCTGCCATCAGCTCTTAGAAATGTCATCAGTTAATTTGCTACCATGCTATTTTTAATTTGATTGACTTTTATCATCTTTACTTCCCAGCTCATATGCTGAATTTTAAAACAGTTTGTGTGTTGTCACATAATTTAAAAAGGTTCAGCTAAGGAACACTGCTCTCACCTGGGCATCTCCTTTTGTGTGATTGACAATAGAGGACAACGAGCATGTGGCATTGTGGATTGTTTTTTAGGCCAACCGATTTATCTGTCTAGCTTTAGAAGCGAGATCTGATCATGTGGAGAAGTATTCAACTGCCATGTGTACCCAAGACACCCAGGTCTGATATTTAAAGGCCCTATATGATGCTCATTTTCAGGTTTATATTTATGTTTTTGGTTTCTACTCAAACATGTTTGTATGCTTTAATCTTAAAAAACACATTATTTTTCACATACTGTTTGTCTGAAATGCTCTGTTTTAGCGCCTGTCTCTTTAAGCCCAGTCTGCTGTGATTGGTCAGCGGGTCTGGCTCTTCCGCATCTGTGCTCTCGTCTTCTCTGCACCGTCGTTGCAGCCGGGGAATGACTGTAAAGGCAATGTAGCGGCGCTTTCTACCTATATATGGTATAGTTGTGTCAATCACAAGTCCTGATAGCTAGTTTAAGAAGGTTTATGAATATGCACTATGTGCATTTCTTTGTGGCTTGAGTGTTTTAATACTTTCACAATATTTATATAGCACCTCGACCTGCAAATCTCACTTTTTACAATATGGGACCTGTAATGTTTTGTAAGACTTTGATTGCTTTGCACTACACATTAAAAAAATCAATTCCTACATAAGGATATGAAAGAACTGGAATTCTAAATCAAGTGTCTTCTACCTTTAACCCACAAACTGTCCCCACTTTCCAAAAGTGTCTTATCTTACAAAATGTAAAACACAAATTGGTCCTCACACAGATAGAACTACATGATTACACACCGTAGTGTACAATTCATCTCTATATTCAGAACATCAACATACTAGTTAACAACAGTCAACTCTTGGCTGCTGATCGAAAAAGCCTGTTGTTTTCATCTCTTTATATGACAAGCTTCAGGTGTGTTTGAAATCTGTCAGAGCGAGTTACCAAACAGGGGAACGGGTGAAGTTTGGACCAATAAAGCAAAGTGTTGTTTTAAAGCAGTGGCCTGTTTGCATTCCTAACATTCAGAATGTAGCAGCAGCTGGTTCTCAGTTTAAATGGGGCATGTTAACAACGCTAACAAGCCATTTTAGGAAAAATAAAAGATGAATGTAGGAACTTTAATGTTAATGTGTCATGAAAATATTTCAAACATTACTTTTTGATTTGCAGTTTGTATGGAGGCTGTTCACCACATCAAATTGTCTTTAAATGGATGAGAGAGAGCTTCTTCACTTTTCCTGTCGACTTTCCAGTCACACTTATTATTAAACTCTTATCTCCAACATGTCGGCTTTTCAGGCACAACCAAAAAACAAGTTTTGGTTAGTGCATGTTTCATCTTATCGGCCTGAAAGTTTAAGAGTTCGTAGAATTCTATCAGCTCATGGGAGAGAGTGTGTGATTAAAACAAAAACATGAAAATAATCAAACTACAAATATGAGGATTTTTGAAGCAATGTGTGTCTCTACAGGTTGAAAAAGCTGTTCATTCAGTTTAGATAAAAGTAGTGATGTAAGTGTTTCGTAAAAGGAGATAACGCTTCAGTCATTTGTTCAAACTGCAGGGAGGAGATGCAGTTCACAAAATTCCATTAAGATCAATGTTAAAAAAAAGTGGTGAGAAAGTATTCAGATCCTTTACCTAAGTAAAAGTATGAATACCACAGCTTAGAAGTACTCAGTTACAAGTACTGCATTCAAAATGTGACTAACTAAAACTGTTAAAGTGCTCATATTATGCTCAAATGAGCATAATATGAGCACTTTAACAGTTTGAACCTGAAAATTCAGGTTCAGAATTGTATTTAGAGGTTATTTCAGAATAGGTTTACATGGTTGAATTTTCAAAGAACACCATATATTTGTTGTACTGCACATTGCTGCAGCTCCTCTTTTCACCCTGTGTGTTGAGCTCTCTGTTTTAGTTATAGAGTGAGGCATCTCACTTCTGATCCATCTTTGTTGGGAGTCACACATGTACAGTAACTAGGTCAGCACTACAAGTTAGTCAGAAGGAAAGTATGAGGGTGTGCCACGCTAGCAGCTAGGCGAGCATTATAACGTGTGTTACAAAGTGACCATGTTTGTCTCTGAAGTAAAGGCTGGACTACAATAGAGCTGTTTGGAGCAGTTTGTGAACAGTGTTTTCTGTTGGAGATGGTAAGTCCCTTTGGGGTGGACTTTGGACTTTTTCGTAAAGGTTTTTTGTAAACCTATAACATGCACAAAAAAGATATATAACACAATAAAGGAAAGGGAAAAAGCAAAAAAGCACTTTAAAGTTAGAAAATGTACTTAACTATAAAAGTAAAAGTATTTACTCTGCAGGAATGGGCTCTCTGTCAGTATTATATTGTATATTACAGTGTTGGATTACTGATCCATTAAGAAAGCAGTATTTTTGGTGTAGCTGTCTGTATTGGAATAATATAATAATAATAATTTGTAATATAATTAATATAATTTGACTCAACAGTTACACTTTCAAACACGTTGTTAACGTTGTGAAACGTTCACAGTTTGGTTATGGTTAGCACAAAAGCTACTTGAAGTGACGTAGTTTAGTTTGTTCTGTAAAGTAAAACATTTTTTTCAAACGTTTGTATGCAGAGGAGGTCAGACCACAACTGACTTGTTGTATAAGGTATAGTATGAGGCTGTATTGAATTTAAATTCCAACCTAAATGGGCATGAGTTCAAGGGGACACAAGCTATTTGGTGTGAAGCAAACAAGAGATGAATGGGTACAGCATTAAATCAAATTGCACTGGATTTATTTTTGGGACTTTTGTTTAATCTTTTTTTCTGGAACATGTGATAATTTGACTTCTTTGGGCCTCAAACTGTTATTTAATGTAACCATGTGAGAAGTTTAGAGGGGAAACGTCTGGAACTTCTAACAACTTATAGACATCTCGAATGTCACAGGGAGCCACAACCAGACGCTTATCTGTTGTTATGTAAGCGGTCACAAAGCTCTCCTCGCACAAACAGGCTCTCACCAAACGTGTCAGGGGGTTGTTCAGGTCGGGTGAAAGGGCGACGGAATATGACCCCAGACAGCAAGCTTCTTCCCCAGGGCTCGGGGGTGGCTTAAGGAGGGCGACCTTCTCACGCAACATAAACAAAAGTGATAGCAAAGTTTGGGAAAAAAAAAGAGAGACCATGGGATATCATTAGACAGCCCTGCCAGGAAAACTTTTTAGCATTTCCTCTATCTCTCTCGCTCTCTCTCTCTCTCTCGCTCTCTCTCTCTCTCTCTCTCAATGAATTATCCGTGCATTTATATGGAACTAAGCTTTAGGAGCTTTCCATCTTTACTCTCCTCTTTGTTATGTTGCATTCGGAGATCCACACTTTTTGACTGGCACGATGGCAGCCAGCGGAAAAACCAAACTATGGGTACACAAACAATGTTCCTAATGCTCGAGTTCATGTGTAGAGCCCCTGGTGATACTTTGAGCAAAGTCTCATGTTGTGTCGAGCCTTCTTAGTGTTTTAAAAATAGTAGTAGTAGTAGTAGTGCCCCTAGCACTCCCATTCAAAAGGCCATTTGACCGAAAACAACAATACGGTCAATCTTTAAAGTGGAGCTTCCTTCCTAATAATGCTTTTAAACGAAAGTTTGACTCGGGTACATTCACAAAAAGACCCTAGGTTGTATTTTGGCGAGAGTTACGCTTTAATAAGCAAACATATATGATGTGAGTATTATGTTAAAGGAATACGCCACCGTTTGTTGAAATAGGGCTTATCACGGTCTCCCCTAGCTGTAGTTAGGTGGGCCAATGCATTTTTTTTGTCTCAGTGCAAGTAATTAGGTTGTTTTTTTTGTCTTTTGTTGGCTCACTTTTACTCACAACATGCTAACCGGCAACATAGGATTCCATTCACTACGCTAAGCTAACTAGCGGCGCCGCTGCCGGTGTTGCACCGGACTAAAACAATGCATGCACAAAAAATGTGTTGGCCCACCTATCTACAGCCAGGGGAGACCGTGATAAGCCCTATTTCAACAAACGGTGGCGTATCCCTTTAAGACAGGCTTCCTCCTTCTTTCTATCCTTAAACTGTATTGAACAAGGCATCACAATGCAGCGTGGACATAAACAGACACAAAGTCAATCTGGCCTCAGCATAGCTACATGTGGAAGTCTAATAAACACTTAGTGAGCTGAAGATACTGTCATGATACAAAGACTGCTAATTAACAACCTCGGTAAGCTCGGAGCCAAAGATAGCTGGGACAACTGCCCTTTAAGGGTTTCTCCTCCATTCATAATGAGAGTCTTTTCATCACTATTAGACTCACATTCCTCCTGCCAAGCTCGACAAATGAGATTGTTGTGCGGCTTTGGCAGAAGCTGACCGCAGCTGTCACATTAACAAAGCTGTTTTCACTTTGAGTTGATTTGAATAAATGCTGTAACAACACTCAGCACCATCCAAGTTGACTCCACGCTGCTCTTTTTTTTGCAATGAAACCACTGTTTGTTTTCCTTTTCTTGACTCGAGCTAAAAGTTTACACGAGAATGTTGCTGAATGATTTTCAAGGACTTTGGGGATCCTGAAACCTTCACTAACACTCTTCACTAGTATCTGACAGCAGGACATGTTCAACAAATAGGCCTCATTTCCAGTAACACTTCATTATCCCCCCCATCCACCCCCACCCCCCTGTTAGAGTATCTTCAAACGGCCAGCTGTCTGTTTGTAGCAGCTCCACAGATAAAAACAGAAACTCATATTCAACTCAAATATACTGAATTGCCTGGACCAAAACAATTAATGAATGTCTATAAAAAAGGACTGGAATCAACACAAAAGCTGCACCAACTTTCACTGGGATTGTCTAAGTATTTTTGTTATAGCGTAGTAAACACAGCAGTGGGTTGTGTCTACACAGGGATACGTTCAGGCACAGTATTGAGTGTAGGTCAACTGCCTTTTTGGAAGCACTCAGAGCCCAGCACATAAAAACAGAATGACCAAATGTGTAAAACAGATAACAGGGTTAAAATATACTTTCTTTTTAACAACTTCAAGAAAAACAGAGGTAACATAAAATAGTGGGTGTGCAAACAAGTAATACCTTGTTCAAACCGCAAAGTTTACTATCAAAATAAACATTAGAATGGCATAACTCCGACAGCAAATGAGGGTTTTGTTGGTAAAAAAAAAGATTTATGGAGGAGGGTATTATTCAGAGACAAAACTCAAGATTAAAGTCGGAAAGTTTCGAGAAAAAACTTAAATTTAAAAAATATTCTCTGAGATTATAAAGTCATATGTTTGCGGGGAAAAAGTCCCAAATTCTCTGAGGTTAATGTAAAAATTTACCAGAACAACACTCGGAAAAATAGTGTTATTTTTGTCATGGTATACCATATCAGCTGCTAAATCAGACTGCAAAGTATAATTTGATTAGGTCATCCATTGCAGGCAAGTGAAAACTTTTCAGAGAACTTCTGACTTTTTTGTTGCAAATATGACTTTATAATTGCAAATGACTTTATAATCTCCAGAATATTTGAGGTTTTTTTTTCAGAAATTGACGACTTTAAGGATATATGTCCGAATATTACCTTTTGTTCTTTATTTTTTTTACGGCCCTAATACACCGCTGTACGCAACAGTCTGCTGAGCTTTCTTACATTACCATGTCAAAAGAAAATTGACCTTTGTTTAACCAGATTGGTGACGTAAATCTCTTTTCCATGGGACCCTAAATCACAATTACAGCACAATTACTGCAGGATGTTACACAAACCTACACAGAGCCAACATTCACTGAAGGAAGAAGAGTCACATGAGGAAGAAAACTGGGGGAAAGGTGGAAACTAAAAGGCATCTAACTACGTATACAATATTGTCACATTCAGTGTTTGCAAAGTAAATATAGTGGACCATGACTTCTTCCCATGACCTTTCCTGCCTATATTCCTTCCACCCTAATATGTTTCCTACCCTCCTTGCTCCCTTACTCCCCTCCTTTGCCTTCCCCTCCCTCCCTCCCCAAAAGCAGGAGCAGTCAGGGTTCAATCTATTATTCAGTAAGGCTTTTCTGCCGCATACAAACACAGCATCAATAATGGAACCAGCAGCTAATTAATCATTAAAACAGCAGCAGCAGCGTAATCTATGGCTCACTATGGAGTGTGTGTGTGTGTGTGTGTGTGTGTGTGTGTATAGGGCAGAGATGGTTGGGTTTGCGTGGAAGGCAGGTGGGCAGCTTTGCTTCCTGCTGCTGTAGTCAGCCATGTGGTGCCTTTAAGTACATTTTACTCATGCAAGAGGTACTTGTACTTTACTTGAGTATTTCCGGGCTGCACAATATATCGTTTTATTATCGGCATCGCCAAATCAGTTGGCGCAATAAAAGCATCGCAAAAGGCTGCGACATATCGCGAAAGAAACTCGTAGCTTTTTTGTGTTAGTTGAAAGAAAATATCAGTAAAAACTGCACTTTAAAATGTAGCTGTTCGATTTGTTCAATAAAAGAACGTTGGAAAAGATTTCCTTTCATTTGTTTTAAATTCAACAAGAAATGTGTTGTAATTTAGCAGAATACTAAAAGCAGCAGAAATGCAGAACGGAGTACATTTTAATATTTGTTTATTTATTGCAAGTAATATCGTTATCGTGTTATTCAACAACTTTATCGCATATTTCCCTCCTATCGCGCAGCCCTAATTTAATAAGTAACTTTATACTTTTACTCCACCACATCTCAGAGGTGAATAGTGTACTTTTTACTGCGCTACATTTCTATGACAGCTTTAGTTCAGATGCCAGTTTTTTTTAATCCCCTCCCCATGAAAACCATGTATCTCCAGATGCTACAAGTCCTCCAAACGACATTGGTCTATTATTCCTCCCCTCTGATACGACCCACAGGAGCGTTTTCCGTCCTCACATCTAAATCAGAGAACGTAATGGTTGCGGTTTTAAACCCGATGTTAACGTTGTGAAAAGGTCAGAGTTGGGTTATGTTTAGGCACAAAAACTACTTGGTTATGCTTATAAAAAAAGATTGTGGTTTAGGTTGAAATCAGAGTTCACTACTTCATGTGTTGATGTTGAATGTTTGTGATGAACCAAAGAATGAAGTGTTCCTGTATGTGTGTCAGAACATTCTCCTACTTCTTAAGCTAAATAAAGTCTTTAAAAAAGCCTCTTGGATCAGCTGGAAAATGCATCGTCACAGAGCTGAAGACAGGGCTGTTTTTCTGACACCAAGAAAAGTTTTAAAACTTTTTAGAGAGACGTGGTTCTCACAGGACAGCAACGTTACAAACATATGATGATCTTATAGAATATGACGCATTGCTGTAGATTAAACTAACCATCAGTATATAAAAGGAGTTAAAATAAGCACAACCTTCAACATCTACATCAGTAAAATACAACATGCACATTAATGCAGCAGGAATATTAATCCAGAAACATTCATACTTGTTGCTGATAATAGTTAAGGTTTTGAATGCAGAACATTTACTTGTAGTGGAGTATTCTCACAGTGCGCTATTAGTACTTTTACTGCAGTAAAGGATCTAACTCTTCCACCGCTGTTAACAGTCCATCAGTAAGGTGATGTGACAGCAAATTTTTTTTGTTTTCTTTATAATGCAGATCTGCTCTTCTGTAATTTCACATCCATGGCTTATCTCCAATTTGATTGAGTTTCAGCTCGATTTAAAGCCTCTATCATAAGTCACTTTAAAACACAATTAGACTGTAATCGAATGCAAGGGCACCAATCCTTTCTTAAAAATGATCGATAACATTATATTTTGGAGACACGTGTGTGTGTGTGTGTGTGTGTGTGTGTGTGTGTGTTTCATGTGGTCACAAGTTCTTTGGCATTTATGATGTTAAAATGTCATCTGGGAAACAAACTAATTCAGATCCCTATCATCTAGTTCTATTTTGAACTTTGAAGGCAAAATAACTGACTTAAGTTTTATCAGATTAGCTCCCTTGTCTCGTACATTTCTGATTTTCTCTGGCCCTCAGGCATGTTACTTTACAGTACTTACACAACAATCAGACTAGCATCTATTGGGGCAAAAGCTACTCACATACCAGCCCTGTCTCCTAAAACGTACAACAGAACTGCATTCTCAAACTGTTACCTCTCTGTCTCCCAGGGACCTCAGTTAACTTCTCTTCTCTTTCTGTCATTCATCTTGTAGTCACAGTGTGAGTGGAGCAGAAGTCTGTATAGAGAATATAGAGGTTGCATTAATATTTCAGACCGCAGCCAGCGGCTGGAGAGAAAACGGAGGATTCAGTTCTGGGTCGAATAGTGTGAAATGTATTTTTAATGTGGTTAATTTTGTCTCTTCCATTGACTGTATGTATTCCCCAGTGACGGACTAACCCGAGCCATACATAACCTGGAACTATTTACCAGCAGTTCATATCGAAACATGTATTAATTTTCTCCGTTTCTATTTGAATTTCTCCCTCAAACAAAAGCTAATACTCCCCTATGTTAAGCCCTGCTTTGTGCAAATAAAAAAAGCCAATTGTGCAAAATTCTAACTGTTTCAATTCTTTATATGCAGTAGTATTAGCCTTGCTTTAGACCTTTTGAACTGCTGCCCCCATCCAGGGATTTTTTTGCAGGAATTTTTCGCACTCCCAAAGAGGTTCTAGACTTTTCACACCTGATGAGAACCACACGTGTGCATGAACTGTACTTGATAATACTTTCTTTACAGTATGCAGTGTACACAATAATCAAACAAGCTGGACATACTAATATTTTCACTTTTTTGAATTTGAAATCTCTCCTTTTTTCTGTCACTGACTCGTTTGGGAAATCTTTTCCCACTGTTTCTCATGAACTTTTTATAATTGAGAAATAATATATAACAAAATAATGCCTAATCTTTTGCCACTCCTCCAAGGGAGTCTGGCTGATTTTGGGCCTGGGTGGATTGATTAGCCTCCAGCTGCTTGACTACAATACAGCCCAGTGTTGAGGGGAGAGACAGCAGCTCTGTTATCTGTTATCAGTCCGTCTCATGATCTGCAGGTGCAGCCGCAGAACGACAGTGAGGCTGCAGCTCTCATGCTAATCTCTAGCCTCACATGTGACTAAGATTTAAAGGTCCCATGGCATGAAAACTTCATTTTATGAGGTTTTTAACATTAATATGAGTTCCCCCAGCCTGCCTATGGTCCCCCAGTGGCTAGAAATGGTGATAGGTGTAAACCGAGCCCTGGGTATCCTGCTCTACCTTTGAGAAAATGAAAGCTCAGATGGGCCAATCTGGAATCTTGCTCCTTATGAGGTCATAAGGAGCAAGGTTACCTCCCCTTTCTCTGCTTTGCCCGCCCAGAGAATTTGGCCCACCCATGAGAGAGAGACATCATGGCTTGCAAACGAGCAAAGTGGCAGTTAGTCACCACTGAGGAAATAAAATCATCCAAGGAACATCATGTCATGGGACCTTTAATCTTTCATTTCTTGAGGTACGGATGCAACTCTTTATGTTGATTAATTAGTCTTTCAGGAAATAGTGGAAGTTCCCAGAGTCCAAAAGGATGCGTTTGAATCGTTTGTTTGGACGAAAAAGCATCTTAAAGCTCCAAGTGATTACATTTACTAAAAATTGCCGGTGCTAAACAGATGTCTTCTTACTTAATAGTTTTATTTCTTAAGGTGCATAACAGTGACTAACGTTTGAATGTAGGGTTACATCTTCATCAGAGTCCTTCAGATGTGACCCTACATCGAAACGTTAGTCACTGTTATGCACCTTAAGACATAAAACTATAAAGTAAGAAGACATCTGTGTTGCACCGGCAATTTTTGGTTACTTTACACTGTTTTGTCCTGTCTTGGTTGCACCGGATTGTTGTGGTCTGCAGAAGCGCAGATAACTCTATTTTTTACCTGATAACATTTACTGTCATGAGACAAAATAAAGCTGGACACCTTTCCTCCAATAAGCTAAATTTAGGCATTTGGGATTGATAGAAACTTTTTAAACTTTTCAAAAACAACAGCCTCAACAGTTAGTCCATCTAATGTTTTTCTTCTCCCACTTTAACTAGGGCTGGGTATCGAATTCAATACTTTTTAGGCACCGACCTAATTGCCTCTAAAGTATTTAGAATCGAAAAATGCCTCGTCATTCAATACCTAGTCTTGCATTGCCACACCTTCCTCCACAGCGCTGTGGAGGAAGGTCTGGATACTCCACATAGCATTCCGGGATGGGAGAAAAACGTCTTCTGGTTTATTGGCATTTCTATAAACCAATCACAATCGTCTTGGGTGGCGCTAAGCGCCGGACAGAGCCACGGTGCCTCTGCAAAAAAGCCTCGGGAAGGAACTTGTTTGGGTGGAACTTGTACGTTCGAAAGTGGTTTTAGTCGTGCAACAGAAAACCGAGTCAATGCAGGGAGGCCTCCAAAAAAAAATTTTTTTAAATGAAAGAGTCTTAACATGAAACCAACATATTATTAGCAAATATAAGTCCCCACAGCTTACTGGCCTATATGTAAGGTAGTCACTAAGGCCATCCATAGATACAGTTAACTCTACGGGTTCACTGTGCCACATGTATGTTTAACATTAAAACATGATTTATAAAATCATGCCAGCAACTATTAGGCTATTTTAATAGCTTAGTATTCTATGCAACAAAAAAAAAGGTACTGTATGTATGAAGGCTTTAGGCCGCTCTACATGTTATTGTAGGCCCAGATTAATATGCAACTTCATTTTATACACTATGTGTAGTAGGGGGTCCCTGCTCCATCTCTCTTTCAGTTAAGGGGTCCTTGGCTTAAAAAAACATTGAAGACCCCTGACCTATGGGATGAAGCCCTCGTGCGAAGTCAGATATTTGACAGAGACGATAAAGTGTTTTGTAGTTCTGAGTGTTAGAAGAGAAAGAGCAGCCTGGGTTCAGACTGTCTGAGAGGTTTGCTGCCATCTCCTGGTTTAATTTAACATCTGCTGAAATGATGACGCAAGGTTCTTTTTTCTACCCTTCCTACTTCTGTTCTCATGCCATTCTTTCCCTTTTTACGTCCATGTTCCTTTCTTTTTGTTTGTTTTTCCTTCCCCCTCCCATCTTTCCCTGCATTTTCTCTGTTTTCTTTCCATCTTCGTTTCCGTCCTGCTTTTCCCCGTTGTGTTTTTCCGTCGTTTCTGTCCTTCATTTTCTTCTTCTTGTTTTTTACTGCCTCAAGACTCCCGTTTCTGTTTCTTTTCTTTACTATCTTTCACTTTCTGCATTCCTACCTTTTCTCTCAGTTTTATATTGTTTCTTCCCTCTGCCTTCCTCTACAAAAAGTTTTTCATCCTTCCTCTGTCCTCCTTTCTTTTATGTTTCCTCCTCGTCTACGTTCACTTGTTTAATTCTTCCTTCCTCATATCTGTATTCTCTGTTGTCTTTCTTATTCATTCCCGTTCGTTTCCCTCTCTTCTCAACCTTTTGCTTTGACTACACCTTCAGTAAAAACACGCCTGGGTAAGGAAAGGTGTAGTAGGAGAGGAGAAGGAAAGATGCAGGAAAGGAAATGGGCAGGTATACGTAGAAGAAGGGGGAAGGAAAGGAGGAGAAAGTAAAGGATAGGTGAAGACTTTGAGGAGGTATAGCAAAGAAAAAGTGTTGAACTATTGAAAGGTTGCAGCTTGGATGTAATCTCTTGTGTCAAAAGTTTCCCAGTTTACAACTTTTTCACTATTTAAAGGGATCGAGGTCATAAAGACTTGTTTTGATACTGCATAAAAGGTGCCTGACTTCATTATTTGTTTTAGACTCTGAGGTTGGACTGTCTTTCCCCAAAACCGCCCAATACTGTCATGAGGACATGAATATTCGGGATAGCTCAGTCCGTAGGGACTTGGCTTGGGAACCGGAGGGTCGCTGGATCAAGTCCCAGTGCGGAACAAGTACGAACTGGTAGCTGGAGAGGTGCCAGTTTACCCCCTGGAGAGGTGCCAGTTCACCCCCTGGGCACTACTGAGGTCCCCTTGAGCAAGTCACCGGACCCCCTGCCTTTAATGGGCAGCCCCACTCTCCATTAGTCCATGTATAGGTCCTGTTTGTGCATGTGTGTGTGTATTTCGGGCCTGTGTGTAATCTGTTATAAATCAACAGAGTGGGATATAACCCCTGGGGATCAATATCTCAAATAAAAATTAAAAATAAATATGTGCAGCTTCAGTCTAACAAACATCACCGCTGATATCAGCTTTAAAAGGAAACCCCGAGCACGGTAGAAAAGTTGTGAGTGTGCTCAGCAAGCAGAGGAAAGTCCACCAGCAGAGGAGGCTGTGGTCTCACACTCAAACATGTTCAGACCTTGTGTCTGTCCATTTGTTCAAGAAGGATGAGAGGAACCTCTGTTCTTCTCAGAGTTGTGATTTCTGTCTCTCTTTAGGCCCTGACTTCTTGCGTCTCCCTGCTGACCTTTTGAACCAAGTCATCACCTGGTTGCAGAAATTAGAAGCCTACAGTTTATTACACTTCATAGTAGGGCTGGGCAATATATCGATATTATATTGATATTGACATAAAAGGCTAGACTGGGTAAACCCAGCCCGATCTGCCGGCGATTTGATTTCGCCGTGCAGCTCAGGTTGGAAACCTTTACGTTTATCTATCCTGCTTCCGTTACACATTTGCGGGAACCAATCAAAAACTGGCTTATCCACCTGCCGCGCTATTGGCGGGTTTAACACGATGACGATAGAGAAGCGACCAAGCAGCTTTTTGTTTACGTCCAACAAGCCGGCCACCGAAGCGCAGAACTCCATGGCAGCAACCCGTTGATGCCGCTGTCGCTGCTACATCACCCGGACCTTTGGTCTGATTGGTTGAAGGACCGTCCAATTGCGTACAGAGTCAATTGAACTATGCCCGTTGATCCCGCCTCTTGTGCAGTAGAAAATACAGAGCAGACTCCACAGACTGATGTTCAATCTTAAAAGATTGAGCTTGGTCTGGTGATAGCCAGACTAGTAAAAGGCTGGATATCTTCTTAACCCTTGTGCTGTCTCCACGTCGACCATGCAACTTTTGATTTCAACGTTTTTGTTGGTTTTTTCGCCACTTTTGCCGCTTTTACCGATGTTTTTGTCGATTTTTTCAATGTTTTTGTCGATTCTTTCTGCACCTTTTGACGTTTTTGTTTTTTTCCCCTCACCTTTTGCCGACATTTTTGTCAATGTTTTTTTTCTTCTCAAATGCTATAAAATGTAATAAAGCATCCAAATTCAATGAAAGTAGTAAACTGATCATTTACTTTACTTGTGAAGACCGTTGTATGGAACCATCCACGTTATTTTATTTGGTTGAAAATTCACACTGCGTTAACATTGTGAGACAGGACATGCCTTGGCGGAGGTCTGCGATCTCCGAGTGCCCTTCTAGTTCCACCTGTCACCGAGTCTTTAACTTCCAGTAATATTAGAAAGGTAACACTCCGTTCTTGATTAGCTCCTCAGTGGTTTCCTTGGTAACTACTCAGTATTTTGTGTACCTTATTGTGAAATATCTCCAATACAAGATATCAATTCACATACATTACATTACATTTACATTGTAAAATGTAACATGCATTCTGGTTTCCTGTCAAAAAATATAGAAGTTGAGACTTTTTACAAGCTCTATCTTAAAATCTGAAGCTGTACTTAAGAAACGTGACTTAACAATTATCTATTTATTATTAGAATTAAGCATTTTCATAAAAGAGGCAAACATTTTCGAAAATCTAAAGATTTAAATGACAAATCACTAAATAAATAAAAAATAAAAACTCTCTCCAAGTCAGTGATGCAGTGAACAAGAGGATAGCGTTTAATCTGATCGTGTTAATGACCAAAACAGATGTTACGAAGTGACAAACATATAGGGGGAAAGATCCACTCAACTCTTACGGACAGATACGATTTAAAGTTCACGATACGATTTTCTCCCGATTTTTTTTAAAGCAACACCAAAGAATCTTTTGTACCTTAAAATAATGTTTCCAAAATCGTTTCAGTGGTTCATCAACTCGTAAGAGGGTGAATGGCACTTCTGAATTCGCTTTGCGGCCCTCTACCGGCTATAACCGTACTATACTAGTTTGCCAGATCAGGTAGCGGATCTGTAGTTCGTATGAGACATAGGACAGCGGTAATGGACAATTCCGCTTCCAACCTGTAGGGGGACCGAGGAGGAAAAGTGCTTTGGTGTTGCTTTAACAGAATTAATTTTTTAACAGAACAGACAAACATATTCCTACATTCCTTTTTGTATTGTCAAACAAGTCAAAACAAAAGTAGATTACGCCCTTGGCTGTTAAAAATTAAATAAAACATTGCGTAGCCGGGTTGGCTCAGTTGGTAGAGCAGGCGCACATATACACAGAGGTCCAGGGTCCGAGTCCGACCTGCGACTATTTCCTGCATCTCTTCCCCTCTCTCTCTCTCTCTCTCTCTCTCTCCCCTTTCAAAATAACAAAATAATCTTTTTTCTTTCTTTCAGACATAACAAAAAAAACCGAAACAAAAACACAAATAAATGTATAAATTAGTTCACAAATAAGCAAAATAAAATAAAAAGACATGTTAACCAGCATAGTATGCCTGAAAAGGAATGGGAAGAAGTATACACTTATTCAATCCTACCCCTTCTCCACAGCTCAGTGGTTAAAGCTATAGGGCGTAGTTTCTGTCTCCCCCATAAGGAAGTAATGACGACAAAACTGTTGCCGCGTCCACACGATCCATGCCGTAACCAAAAAAATGCACGGTCACCCTTAGTTTTCAGTCTGGTTGGTGGAATCAGCTGATCGTAGAGGCCTGGCTGGGCTATAAGGGGTTGAAAGCTGTGGTGAGGGCTAATGTGAAATTATCACTGCTACTAATATGCTACGGCTAATAACAATAATCAAAAAAGTCATTTCATCATAGATATGAATGCTAAATGTAAACAGTGTGATTGTCCTTAACCAGTTGATGTACGAAGTGTTTGCGAAGGTGAACAAACTGCAGCTGAAGTGCGTCTGCGCTGCAGTGCATTGTGGTCCTGAGTGCTGATGAAAGATGACAAACTGCCATCAGTGAGGGCGGCATGTGCCCACGTTGCGTAATCCAACACCTTCTGGCTTCTTTCTCACCGCTAAAAATACCAGCAGGATCTGAACCTCCATCTGATACCGTCCCCGGCCGTCTGCACTCGCATGCTTCTGCCTCACCAAACACACACCATCCTTTACCGCTGATTTAATCCAACGCAGAGGCGTCGCACTGTCTCAGTACTTTAATAAACAAGAGAGGAACGGCTCTCTGCCAACAGGGTGAGACATCCTCATCTGTCTGCGACGCTCAGACTTCAGAGCGATCGCTGCGGCAGATCAAGAAGATGCTGCTAGAAGTAAGAGCAGTGGTGAACAAAGAATAATCTGTCTGGTGAGGTCTGAGGCCGCCAAGTTGCTGGATCCCAGCATGGGTCAGCAGCAGGACACTTTCAGGGGAGCGGATGACAACTAACACTGGATGTAAACGGCAGTACAACACTCTTTTGTCACTGTCCGAATGCACTTTCAGCACTGTCACAAATCTGAGAAAGTGCTGTTTGTGTCAGTCTGCATTTCAACACAATTTACTGTTGGAAGATAAAAATCTTTTAGGCTCATAAAATGCTTTACAAGCCCACTGGATAATGTAGAGATGAGTTGACATCAAGCTAAAAACAAGACTGTTTTCCTCAAGTCGACATTTTTAAGATTTAAAATTTCACTTCAAGGAGGAAAATGGTAATGGAAAAAGCATGTAGGGTCAGCGTGGCTTGTCTCGCTTTGCCAGACCCCGAACTACAGACTCCAAAGCGCACTGGAGGAGAGTCTGGCTACTCCACATAGCATTCGGGGATAGGAGGAAAACGTGCTCTGGTTCATTTGCATTTCTTTAAACCAATTGCAATCGTTTTGGACGGTGCTAAAAGCCGCGTTGCTGCTGCAAAATAGGCTCAGAAGGAACTTGTTTTGCTGGAACATGTGTACATTTAAAAGTTGTTTTAGTCGTGCAACAGAAAACTCAGATTGGACAGATAGTCTAGCTAGCTGTCTGGATTTACCCTGCAGAGATCTGAGAAAAGGTTAACCGTAGTCCTCAGAAATCGACCGGAGTTTAAAATGCCAACACAAAGGAAGCCCTTGTGAAATCCAGCGGTAACAGAGCAATCCCGGAAGTGGAACGTCAAGGATATAGACTAGTTAAATAGTGACAGGCTTAAAAGGGATTTTTTTTATGAGCAGTCGCTCAGTTTAACAAAGAGCATCCCCTCTATATATGTTTAGTAGTTTAGAGATTTAATACTTTATTTCCATTTCAACATAGTTGATAATTCAGTTTTGGTCAGCTTACCCAAAACAATCAAACAAATGAATTAGAACGTGTTAATTACAGTAGTGAGCTTTAAAGGTGCTGGTTGGTGGACTTTTGTTACTGTTGAACAAAGCTAGCAGTTTCCAATCTTTATGCTAAACTTAGTTAGCCAGCTGCTGACTCCAACTAAGATATGATAAGATATGTAACACATCAACTCAATGAGAATCACTATGAATGCCGTCCCTATATTAGCATGAGTGTACAGCGTGTGGATAATTCATAGATGGAATCACACCAGTGAAAACCCTGCGCTGGAAAGCTAACGGAACACACGGACCATCCTAACCTCCACGCTCCTCCTCCGCTTTAAACTAACTGACTAACTGCAAAGAATGAGATGATGCTTTCACACCTACCTCATTTGGTCTGGACTTTTGGACTTTTTAGTTTGATCCGAACCACAATTACAGGTGTGAAACCTCCCCCGGACCACGGTCCGCACCAAACAGCCGAAATGAGGTCCAACCAAAAGAGGGATATCTTGGTCTGGATCAAACTGAACCATTGTCCGGTTCGTTTAGTGTGAAATCAATTTTTGGATGGTTCAGACTTTCGGACCAGATACAGGAAGCTCTGGCAGGCTATCGTCGTGTTTTAAGACCGGGGAAGCTCAGTGCGTAGTGTATACTACTTGAACAACCAACTACAAGTATCGGGAGACGCTGCTCACGTATGTGATGCAACAGGACGTAGTTTTGTCACGTAGAGTTCTTTAGTGCGCTTGCATAACTGCAGTGGAATACCAAAACTAACCGGATCAAATTTTACAATGTAATAAAAACATTAACCTTGGTCAGGACCTTGGTTTGGACTTTCAGGTGTGAAACGGCCCTGTGGACTTCTGTCACCGGGCTATAGCCTGCTGCTGGTGGTAGAACTTTTTTAGTACTTTTTCTTTAAGTTAGGCCAGGCTTATTCTTGTTAAGCAGATTTTTGGCCCTTTTTTAACGATCGTGTTGACAAATTACCTTTTGCTTAACGGCGGGAAAAAGGGTCCGTGCGCCAGGCGCGTGGTTCAAAAGGGAAGTACTTAGTGTCTTAATTAATCATTGGTGTGTTTTGGGTGTAATAAACCAATCAGAGTGTCATCTCCAATTCCCTTTAAAAGCCAGGCGCGTTTGGACCTTGTGTGCGCTGCTGCGCGTCCGTGTGTGTGTAACAAGCATAGCGTAAGCTCGGTGTGCACGAGCCTAGGCACTTTTTACTAATTTGCTGTTAAAATAACAATGAAATGCTGCGTTATTGACTTCACACGAGGTTTTTGTTCATCAATGGCGCGATCACTTTCCGCTGCCTCAAGATAGCAAAATACGCCAAAATGCACCTGAACACACCTCCGTGTAAGACCAGCACACCCATGGGCGCACAGATGGGCGCAGGTGCATTTGCTATTTAAACGACGTGGGCGACGGACGGGAAATTGACAACTGCGTCGGTCTTAAACTAACAAAGATACTTGCGCGGGCTTTGTGCCGCGCCGGGTGCGAGATATTTCCCTTGGAGTTAATAGACCTATTCTTTTGTCAAACTCCTGTTCCCATGTCAAGAATGAACTTTAAATGATAAAAGAAAAAACTTATTTGTGGAGCGTTTACCATTATTTATTAGTTTTTGCTTCAAATGAAAACACGTCATACAACTCTTCTCCCCAGTTCGCCACGCTTTTACACCAAAACGTAGCCGTAAACATTCAGTGAATCCTGGCGTACTGGAGAAGATCTGTTTTTATTTTGGTGGCCGGGACCTCGCTGTGTGTCAAAATAAGAAATTAGTTTTTGCTGACATAGCCTATGCTTAACCTTTAGCCTGACCTGAACAACTGTTTTTTCAATGATCTTTATTATAGTCCCTCAACAAGACACGGGCCTCTCTGGTAGACATGGAAACTGTAGACAGGAAGTCCTTAAATATTACTGTTTAGAGGGGAAAAGATTCCACATGTCGGCTGTTTAGCATTTCAACCAGGCATAGAAGCTTTAAAACTGACTGCTTTCATGTGTTTTTAATGACATATTTTTGGGGATTTTTTTCACCAGATCAAAAGGTTTTTAAGACTCTCTGAAAATCCCCCAAAGTAATGTTTTTTTTTCCCATATGAGTAAGAAGGAACTGAAGCGCGGTTAGAAAAATAATAACCACTGCTGTAGGAGAAGTGAGAGTTTATTTAATAGATGTAAATAAATATTCCAGTCATAAACCAACAGGTAGAAACATCAACAGTTTGACTGATGACGGGAGTGGTTATCTTCCTCTGCTGCGCGATGCCTCTGGCAACAATAAACTGGTTGTTACGTCGACAATGAGTGGTGCTTGTTTTAATCCAGTGGGAAATTCAAATGTTCTAAGTCTGTTTTCAGTCTCCTGTGTTGCAACGTTCTTACTGCTGGGCATATCACGAAGCACCGAGGTGAGATTTGGGGAACGTCAGCGGGATACTGGAGATCAAATGAGCTTCCTGCAGAGTTACAAACACATTCTTTTTCTCATCAAGTGCCTCAGCTTTTCATTTAAACAGCTGCTTTGAAATCCTTATTTTGGGCTGTTACTTGATTCTCGCAGTGTGTAATCAGATGTTTCTTTCACTCGCTTTCTGTTTCGCTCCGATGTAATTAGCTCCGCAGCAGCCGAGTGGGACTGGAGGAATAACTCGCCCGGAAGAAGAAGAGGTCAGGAACAAACAGCACACGCATTACTCCAACTTCTTTATGCCTCGTCTATTTCTGTTACACATTCCTTTTAATTTTCCGGGCTTTTTCTGGACCGTTACAAATCCGAAAGGCATCTCTGCTTTCGCACAATAAAGACAAGAATCCCAGAACTCAAAGAAAAATTGCTGGATCTGATGAGTATGGAAAGTTCAGAAACGACAAAATTGTTGAGTGAACTAATATGAGAATCAGTAAGTTAAGATTTAAGAGCATGCAAAGGCTGATTTTTATTCATATTTTAGCACAGAACAAATTAGGAGAAAAAGCTTCTTTTGCTCACAATCTTTACATTTCTTTGCTCTCAGTTCAAGTTAAAGGAACATGGCGACTTATTGGGAATTTAGCTTATTCACCGTAACCCCCAGAGTTAGACAAGTCCATACATACGCTTCTCATCTCCGTGCGTGCTGTAAAGCTGTCTGACGGCTCCAGCGACATCAGCCCATCACAGAACAGGCAGGTGAATGGTTCCAGTGACCCTACTGCTCCGAATAAGTGACAAAATAACGCCAACATGTTCCTATTTACATGTTGTGATTTGTAGAGTCACAGCGTGTACAAAAAACAACTTAACTATATTCTCAGACAGGCTTAATGCAAAGCAAATCATTCCGCCCAAGTACTATATTCTCTGGAACTCACTCCCAATCCACATCAGAAACACGGACTCACTGAACACCTATAAAAAACTGCTCAAAACTCATTTGTTTCAATTGGCCTATCCATAATTTACAATAATCACTCATCTTGTTTGTTTGCTTCTTTCTTTCTTTTGTTTGTAAAGTGTCTTTGAGTTCCATGTAAAGCGCTATATAAAACTTATGTATTATTATTATTATTATTCTTCCGCCTGAGAATATAGTTCCCGGTTTGTTTAGGGTTAGAAGATGGCTGTGTCTCATGTTACGTTGTTTTTTGTACACGCTGTGACTCTACAAATCACAACATGTAAACAGGAACATGTTGGCGTTATTTTGTCACTTATTCGGAGCAGTAGGATTACTGGAACCATTCACCTGCCTGTTCTGTGATGGGCTGATGTCGCTGGAGCTGTCAGACAGCTTTACAGCACGCACGGAGATGAGAAGGGTATGTATCGACTTGTCTTACTCTGGGGGTTACGGTGAATAAGACAAAGTCCCAATAAGTCGGCGTGTTCCTTTAAGTGATATGAAATTGCCATGATGACATCACACGGGATGGAGGATACATATAGGATACATTTCCGTGTTTACAACACGCAGATGTTCATGTCATTGGGCAAACAAGAGGCTTATGGCAACATTTAGACCTCAAAATCCATGAACTAAATCATAAAAACAGAACAAAGCGTACAGTATAAGCTTTTGACCTTCATGATATTGTGAAATCTTCTTTAAAAGTAGTAAAATGTGGTTTTACATTCTACCAGAGACATTCATCCACCCTATGAACTGTAGCCTACATAATATGACATCGGGTGGCGTTCACATTCTGTCAAAGCGTCGGCTCATTAATCATCTTTCATTTGTTTGTGTTTGCGTTCACATCACATGATCAGATCGAGTTGGTTTGAAGGTTCCTGAGTTGAATATTGCTTAAGACACTTGTGCTTTCCAGTCGGGCTGCAGCGAGGAATAATGCACCAAGAACATCTTAGAAGATCATTTCATCTGGTACTGCTTCAACTTTATGGGTGCTTTAAATCTCTGCGAAAATAGGCTTTTGCACAGGGGTGAACAGTGACGTGCTGATGGTAACTGGCGTCGTAACTGCTTTAACAGTAGGCCTACCTTTTTGTTTTATTTTGTAAACCGCGTTGAGAACAAGTAAATTGATTTCACCTGCTTTTTTGGCAATTAAGATTCCTTTTGATGAATTCCCTTGAAAGGCTTCAGGCTTCCAATCTTCTTTTAGAATATTTATTAAAATTTAGGTAGTTTTATGCAGTTATCCGTCTTAGCAACAAGTGGGAAAATCTGAAAACAAACGAAGTCTCCAAGCTAGTTTCTGATGAGATGATTTTTTTTGTATAGGTTTCGCTCTTCAGTCAACATGATGATGTTTTCTGTCCATATTTTAAAATAAATAAATCTACTACATTACAGAACAGTTCAATTGGAGCAATCCGTCATTTTAACCAAGATTTAAAAAAGAAAAAGAAAAAAAGAACTGTATTCAACTACAGCTCTCATTTGTGCTCTCAAAGCACCATGGGAGCTGTAGTTCATGAATGCTAACATATTTAGGAAAAGCTAACCACCTACAGTGCAGCCCTGCAGTCATTAAATGTTTGCGGACATTTTTTTTCCCCAACATTTTTTAGCTGGCCAAGACAAGTTAGCAATGCTCATGCTAATGCTATCCAAGCTTGATGGGAATGAAAGATAGACTGTGGCTAGAGTGTAAATACGCACATAAAATAGGGGTTGGTTGTTATGGCGATACATACTACTGACCGTGAGATTATATAAATTTAACGGAGTTTACCGTCCAGTTTATACAGAGATTTGAGCCCTTTCATTTCTCTGGGTGGATTAGACAACTGTGGCCAATGTTGCAAACACAATTTTTATTTTTATTATTTTTGCGTCAATGTAATGAAGGACCTCGATCAATTGGATTAGATAAAAATCCAGAAACAATTTCTTAATTGATTCCTTATATTTACTAAATTGCAAAGGGCTGCAACTAACGATTATTTTCAAAGTCGATTATTTTCTCAATTAATTAATGAAGTTGTTTGGTCTATAAAATGTCAGAAAATAGTTTAAAAACAAATCGATCAGTATTTCCCAAAGCCCAAAATGACGTCCTCAAATGTCTTGTTCACAACTCAAAGATGATCAATGTTATTATATTTCTTAATTAGCAGAGATAACCCTTCACCTTTTGGTCTTTAGTCTGAAATAAAACATAATTATGTTATGTCCTCTTCTGTTAATCGTCTTGTGACCCTATACGATTTGTGTGTGTGTGTGTGTGTGTGTGTGTGTGTGTGTGGGGTGGGGGTTGGTTACCATTCATTTAATTTTTGGACGTGTAACAGCAGGAGACTTTTACAAAAGATGACAAATTACAATTTAAAAGCTTATTAGTTGGATAATAAGTCATTAAATGTCAAATTGTATGTGGCATTTTTTTATCCTGGTGCTTTGAAATGGAAAATGACTAGGTCATCTACTACATGTAATGAGGTTTAAATAGGGATTATATACCATCAACATACCAATAGTGTTATAGACAGTTTGTAAAATGTATTCAACTCTTAAGATTTATAGATATCTGAGAGTGCTTTAAATACAAAGCTACTTCAGTCAATAATGTATTTACATTCAGAGATATATTAGAAATATGTTGCTTCCCGTCGTTGGGTTTTACATATTCAAACATATTAACAGGTTTATATTTATATATTTAAAACTCACATACATCCATATATACAGATAGTAAATATATTTACATACAGCTGGTCACACTGTAGCGAATGTGCCGGTGCTGATGGTCCGTTTGAATTCACCAAGTCGAGTCAAGTCGCTTTGGAACACGTTGAGATTCCCGAAGGCAAGAAGAAGTATTGCTTTGTGTTTTATTGACATTTTGTGAGCGGGTTGGGTCAAACAAAGTCTCGTCTGCGGCCTCTTCTCCACTCAAACCAGGCCTAGACTTGACAGAGTGTTGCCCGAGGTGTTTTCTCCTCCATATTGCTTTCAATATTGCTGCCGTGTCTCGTGTGGAGGGAGAAACCCGGAGGGGCGGCACCGCAGTAATCGAGAGGCGCTGACAGAGTTTAATAAGGGTGAGGGATTAAACAGGAGGCCGAGGCTGTGGCAGAGTCTGGTCTCGGGGCATCGGCGGGGTCAGAAAAGATCCTGAGGGCCCAGGTGGATGATGATAGGTGTGGCTAGGGTCTGCGGCTGGTAATAGGCACTGTCGATGTACAGGCCGCCTACGGACAGGAGACACCAGCAACCAGGGTTAACAGAAATAACATTAGTACTTAAAGGAGAAATCCGGCGCAAAATGAACCTAGGGGTTAATAACACGTGTACCGAGTCGACCGTTCTCTGGGATATGTTTTCATGCTAATCGAATGTGACCAGTTTTAGCGCAAACTGCTAATTAGCTTATAACGCTAGTCGTCGGGGCACGGGGAAAGTAAAAAGAAATCGCTATTTCTATACCACTAACAAGGCTCAAAATAGCGCCACCCTTCCACGGTAGCATAATGAGGGTCCCTACATGTGAACCCGAAGCATTGAGAATGTTGTAAGTGTACAGACAGTTTATTAAAAAGATAGATTATAAAGACAGTACCGTTCACATATACAGGCGGGCGCTATCTCGGGAAAACCGTCACGACCAGTCGAACGACGAACGCCGTGCTTGAGCTATGTTACTGGTTACTGGTTGCACGGCGTTCGTCTTTCGATTAGCATGAAAACAAATCCCAGAGAACGGTCGACTCGGTACACGTGTTATAGGTGTGTGCTAGGTTCATTTTGCGCCGAATTTGTCCTTTAACGGATCATAGTGTTGTCATGAACATGAATGGATGTGGGAAGTGCTTCAATAATTTCGTGAGCTTAGAATTATAAGGTTCTATCTCCACTTTTGGTCGAAATTGAGTTTTTGACATAATCTGATCCATTAGGTGTTTATTAATGCCTGTGTGGTGTTATTTTTGTAAAAAAAATATTTTGTTAGTTAGTTATTAATAGTAGATTATAATACATAACAGTTTTGCCAGCTGGGATGTAAAAACTTTGATGTTCAATATCTCAGAACTACCCTAAACAGAGATAGAACCTTATAATTCTAAGCTCACTGATCACAGAAAATGAGTCAGAAGACAAAGTTGAACATTTAAAGCAGATTACGTAATCGGTTTTTATTGTTGTAGCTGTTCTCAGGAGGCCTAAAGTAGCTCCCAGGATTCTTAGCTCTCAGGGGAAATCAGAAGATGTATGTGGGAATTGCGGTTACCATAGAAATAAAATGAATTCCTCGTTACCAACAAGGCAGGCCACGGAGATATGTTCGTGTAAGTACTGATTACACCGTTGTTGCTGCAAACCTCATAAGTTAGTCCGCGACCTGACGCAAATAGTTAATGTGGAAGTAGGCAGCTAGATCTTTACAATGGAATGGTACACATACAGAATGGCTGCCACTCTGACCATTCTGCTATGTTGATTTGAATTGCAATGGCCTTTCTTATTCATTTTATTTCTATGGCTTCAACCTTTGTGATCACTGAAAATTAGTCAGAAGACAAAGCAGGCCACGTACTCTGTCGTAGCTGTTGTTATTGTTGTAGCTGTTCTCAGGAGGCCTAAAGTAGCGCCCAGGATTCTTAGCGCTCAGGGGAAATCAGTAGATTCAGCGCAGCCTGTCACAGATTGACCTATATCAAGGACAGCGGGGACGCCAGCAGCGCTACAAAGTTGTGTTTCTCTCTGTGGCAGAGCCGAATTCTTGTGGTCAGATTTGTGAAGGAGTTATAATAAGCTGCTAATAATGTATGAAACAGCCTGGTGCAGCTCTATCTTAAAGGATAGTTCCGGTTTATTACAACGTAGGCTTAGTTACTGTTGCTAAGCCTGTCAAGCTTTCTGTTCTTGCACGGCACATTTGTAGTTTTACAACAACAGCAGGTTGAGAAATCAAAATTCTGTCATTTTTGACTGATGGGTCCAAAACTTGATTTTTAAAAAAACGTGAAAACTGATTTTAACGGCTAAAAGAGAGATAGTACTGCTAGATTTTTTTTTTTAGATACATGCATGCTAACTATGTGCAATACATCAGAGCAGGAAAAACACAGTTTAATATATTCCTTACACTTTCACTATTATATTTTCGCCTTTGGAAAGGCAAAAAAAAAAACATACATCAAACTCTTTGTATAACAAGTATCTCTGATATTGCAGCTCTATGCTAACCGCTTCAACATGTGGCAAAATCCAAAGCTTGACAAACTGTTCGTGCCTAGTTACGGTTGCCCAAGTATGATTGGACAATTGCTGTTCAGGAGAAGAGGGGTGAGCAAACGATGACTTAGCTTAACGCTCTTACTTAGATTAACTTTGTATTTACTGAGATCTGGGTACATGGCGACATCACTAAAAGGTCAGACCGACTGTAAACAAACCAACCACTTTATTTTGAAAAGCAAACTGAAAGTAAGTCAGTAAGTCAGTAAATTATTATCAGTGGATACATAAGCTAAAAGAAGAGTATGTTTGAAAATAGTATTTTGCATTCTCTACAGTATACTGCTGCAGGCAATATAATTATTCTTTTGAAAAATAAGTAACTGCAAACCATATCATGAATCATATATGTATGAATTATAATAAAACCTTTACGGACCACAAGTTACTCAGCACTTGACAAAAATATTCATTTATTTAAACAGAATATAACCTACAAACAGGTCAAAATAAAATCTCTCTCTGAAAAGAAAGTATTTTCCACTCAACACAAAAAAGGAATTAGCTCAAATATTTAACAGTAACTGTAAACATCCAAACAAAAGGAAAAGGTTCCTCAGTGCAACTGATTTTTGTAAACCTGTTTTTCTTTTATATCCACAGAAACTTAAAACATTAGAAAACAGATACATTAAAACAACAGTTACATCCATGAGTGGTAGTTAAAGGAATAATTAACCTTTTTGACAAAGAAGCTCTCTGATCATTACATGTTGTAGTCTACATCTTATAAGGTTTCTATCTGTGTATTTGGTGTTACTTAGTTTCCTACAGTGGCTGTTTCTTTAGTTTCATATTTATTAAGCTCATTACATTTGTGTTTTTGAGTTCCCTATATTGGCTAGTTTAAATTTGTTATTGTGGTTGTTGAG
This sequence comes from Perca fluviatilis, assembly GCF_010015445.1. Lineage (NCBI taxonomy): Eukaryota > Metazoa > Chordata > Actinopteri > Perciformes > Percidae > Perca > Perca fluviatilis. The sequence goes on from NC_053117.1 coordinate 34,630,535, forward strand.
TTAGTTCCCATACAGAGGATATTTAGTTCCCTACATTGTATATTAATGTAGTCTTTAATGTATTGTGTTTGTTTTTGTTCCCTACTGTAGATATTTAGTAGTTGGTGCTATATATATATATATATATATATATATATATATATATATATATATAATATATATATATATATATATATATATATATATATATATATATATATATATATATATATATATATATATATATATATATATATATATATATACATACACACACACATATATACACACCAGTCTGTGTATGGTAGGTGTTACTTTAGTTCCCAGCTAAATATGTTAAGTCCCTTGCAATGGATATTTTAGTTCCCTATGTTGGCTACTATAGTTGGTGTTCTTTTAGTTCCCTAAAATGACTGTTAATTTAGATCAAATCAATAAATATAAGTTAAATAAATATCCACTGTGAGGGACGGTTTCTTTAATTCCAACAGAGGATGTTTGGTTCTTTACCGTGGAGGTTTAGTTTCTGACATTGAATATCTAGTAGTTGGTGAACAGGTTTTTCCCCCCTCGGTGAATATTTAGTTCGTTCATCATTGTTTAGGGAACTTAACACCGTATTGAAAACGAAAAATAGAGACACAGTAGGGAAACGGTTTCTTTGGTTCCTAACAGAGGATGTTCGGCTCCTTTCTATGGTTCTTTTTTTTTGTTTCCTACATTGGATTATTAGTATCTGGTGTGCTTAAGAAGCTTTATTTTTATTTGTATTTAGTTTGTTTACTACACTATGGTGAATGATTAGTTATTTCCCCTATAGACAATGTTTTTTTTTTTCCTTACAGGAGATATTTAGTAGTCTTGTGTTTGGATTTGTTTTTTATGTCCATAAAATGTTTGTTTAGTTTGTTTCCTTCTGTGTATGGTGGTTGTTTCCTATGTTGAGTGGTTATTTTGTTCCCTATATTAGATTTCCATTTAGTTCCTTATAGTCAATGTTCATTAAGCACCCTACAGTGTAAAAGTCTTTGACACACTGCAGCTCACTAAACGGTGAACTCCGTTTTTTTGTTGCATAATGGCTTGATGATCAAAGAGCTTTTTTTTGTCAAACTCTGTTCTGCCACACCACTTTCTAATGGCCAATTAAATCAAGCTAATGAGGGGACATGCTGTACAACATTGGTACTGATTGGGTATTCTGGTCAAACGCTTGTGGATTCCAGTGTTGGTTTTTTTTGGTGTTTGAAGCTTGTGTCGTGAACATGCAGTAACAGTCAGGATATAACTTTATCAAGTGGCTTGCTGTGAAGTGGGTGAGGGAGGGTCCTAATAGGGGTAGAGGTGGGTGATGGGGTATGCTGTGGGGACTCTGATGACTGGGAAAACTACTGAGGGCATTCTGGAGGGAAAACCTGAGGAAGAGCAAAGAAAAAGAAAGAAAAAAAAAAGAACTCAAATGTTGGGATGTAGTGATGAACAAATCAAATGGATGGATAATTGATCAGATAGAGTGACTGTGAGGTTACCGTAGGGATGGAGGGCGCCTGCAGGGCTGTAACCATAAGGAGCACCAAAACCTGTGGGGGGGGCAAGTACAGAACACAAAGTGTATTATTGTATCCAGGCGAATGAGACGATCCATCATAAACTCGCTTTTGTTATCTGAGGCCCTATTTACTAAGAGGTAGTTTGTCATGCAGCTGGACTCACCGGGGGGGATGTATCCATGTGTGGGTGGGGTGCTGATGTAGGGAGCTCTGGGGATGACGGGGACACGTGGAGGTCTGGCAGCGAGGGCCGGGAGAGTCAGCACCGATGCCACAGGCCGCTTTGGCTACAAAGACACACACCAGGCACACATCAGCACTGAACATGACGCGGTTTAATTCAAAGCTGACTGTAGAAACGCGTTGTGTGCTCACAGGAGGGTTGGGTCTTTTCTTCTTGTTGCTCGTAGATTTGGAGCCAGAGAACAGGCTGTTCAGGGCCGCGAGTGCTGCGCTGGCTTTGGCTACTTTCTTATTGGGACCCGTTCCCCGAAAAACCTGCTTGTCCACCTCCACCTGTCAAACAACACACAGAGGAGGATGTCTTCTGATATAGTTTGTATAAAGAGATAATGTTTCATTTTTGTCATGTTTTTCTCTTTTTAGGGCTGAAACGATTAGCTGGTTAATGGATTGATAGAATTAGAGCTAAAACTACTAATTCATTAGTTGATTAACCAGACAAATTCCTGGAAAATAAATGAACTATTTTAGTAATTGGTTAACTGTAATTTAGTTTTATATTCTCAGTTTACAGCTTTTCTTTATCTTATGCGATAGTAATCGAGTCTTTTGGATGTTATTCTTACATTTTATAGGCCAAATAATTAATCATGAAAAGAATCGCTAGTTGCAATGTTATTTATTAAATCTAAATATTAAACACTTGCTGGGCACAGCTTCTCAAACTGTGCCTCATGCAGAAGCCGCTCATATGAACAGATTTGTTCTTAAGGGGCATGAACGAGTGATGTGATTTTCTCGCATTTCAAATTGTCTCTCAAATATGTTAATAAGTGATCTAGATGTGTTGTACGAGTCATTAGAAGTACACTCTGTCCTTCTCCCAAATGGAAAAAAACACTTGCTTTACTTCAGAATCTTAATCTGAATTCATGTGGAGTTAGTAGTAAAGCATTGTATGCCATAAAAAAGTCATAGTAGGTAAGACTAATCCTGTGACTGGGAATCTCTGTGTCAACAGGTCACAGAGAAAGTGCTGGTCAACAACATCTTCTCCGACCTTCTACACACCTCAACACCCCCCTCCCCCCCCACAGCTGTGTCCTCTCACCCCTGCTCTTTATTCGCTACACTGCTGACTGCAGGTCCATACAGCCAAACTGTCAATTTGGTCAAATTCGCTGACGACACAGTTCTGTGACAATTCCTGCCTGGAAGTTAATGTGAACAAGACCAAGGAGATTATGGCGGCCCTCTCCAACAAGCAGTGGGAACTGGCTGTGGCAGTCATCATCACTTTCAACAGGAACCCAAAGAGATTGTTAAGGAATATAAGAAACTGGGAGCAACCTCAGGCAGTGCCAGCAGCGACAGTATCTCCTGAGAAAGGACATCCTCATATTTCACTACTTTATTGTGAGCGTCATGACATTCTCCTCTAACCACCTCTCTCCCACACAGTGACTTGCACATGGCTTGGAATGATGCTGCTCTCTATCTATGTGCATCACATCACCACCTATATATTATAGAACTACCTATATACCTATACTGCATTATACTATTATTGCACTAAGGTTATCATTGTCATATTATCATAATATGTACAGTTGTTTTTGCACAAATTTTATCATTCCAATATCGTTATCATTATTGTCACGTGTAGTTTATTTGTGCACTACTATTATTCTCATATTATTCATAATGTGTACAGCTTGCAATGCTTTGCATTAACGTGTTCTACTAGTATAATAATGTTTACGGATTATCCATGCTTTTTTTAAATGTATTTACTGTACTACTATACATTACTATGTAATGTCATAAAAAGTCATAGTATAGTATGTCATAAAAATATCAAAAAAGTCAGTGTATTATGTCATAAAAAGTCATAGTACAGTATGTTATAAAAACGTAATATTATAGTATGTCAAAAAAGACATAGTATAGTATATCATAACATAAAAGCACAGTTTAATATGACATAAAAAGTCATAGTATAGTATGTCAAAAAAATGTCATATGAAGTCATAGTATAGTATGTTATAAAAATGTCATAAAATATAAGCTAAAAGCATCAGCTAAATAAATGCGATTTAATGATTCTTTGTTCATGACACAAACACATCATTTATATTTGCCAAATGATTTTTTTTCCAAGAGTTGCCACACATGTATCATAAGAAATAAACCTCATAAGAAAACAAGATCCTTGTGCCTAATAATGTCCAGAAAAGATTCAATCAAAAACCAATCATATTTATACAAACTACACGTACAAAATAAAGCCCTTCAGAGTGATTCAGAGTGATTTCACTGGATGAAATTGGTCTCATGTTCAGCTGTCTTTTCTGGTATTTTTTAAAACGTGAAGATGTTTGGATATGCAGGAAGCACCTAACATCAAACATGTTCCCTCCCTCATCAATTCCTAATAAGTCCCTCTGAAAGGAAGACAGGAAATCTATGAAGTTGTGTGTGTGTGTGTGTGTGTGTGTGTTCATACCTCTATGATGAAGCGCTTGTCGTAGCTGCTGCCGCTCTCCGATATCAGCTCATATTTGAGGCCGCGGCGTTTCTCATTCAGCTCCATCACCGGGTTTTTACCTCCCGCTGTCAGGATCGGACCTGGAGCTCTGGACTGCAGACAGATGGAGAGAGAAGACAGAGTCAGGCCTTACATTTGTTAGATATTCCTAAATGTACTCAAGTGCTCATGTTTCCACAAAGTAAGACTAGATTTCCTTTAAGCCCGTCACATGAATCTATCCCTCTGTGTGTAGAACAACAGGCCGAGAGAATAACGCTGAATACAGTCCAACTATCCGACGAAATGTGATTTACTGACAATACAGACAAAAATCAATATCACAATTATTTTACCTCCATAACAATAGTATGAAAAAGGCCCAAAAATATTTTTTTACCACCATCAAGTATAAGAATGCATTTACTATCAAGATCTGCCAGCCAATATATATTATTAACATAACTTTAACTAAAGTGTGACCAAGATTGTTACTGAGTGGGACATTACATTAAAAGGAACACACCGACTTATTGGGACTTTAGCTTTATCACTGTATCCCCCAGAGTTAGATAAGTCCATACATACCCTTCTCATCTAGCCTAGTGCTCCCAATAAGTGACAAAATAACGCCAACATGTTCCTATTTACATGTTGTTACAGCGAATAAGCTAAGGTCCCAAGAAGTCGGCGTGTTCCTTTAAACATACTGTAAGTTTGTCAGTGATTTCTGGTGGACAAATTACAGTGTATCATGTGTAATGGAGAGACTAACTGACCTCAAACCTCGACATTTCTGTATTTCTTGTTATGTATAGGCTGACATCTTTAACATATTGTAATGTTTTGTATTGGTTGTTCTTTTACCTGACTTCTTTTATCTTTTAATCTTTTTTTGTAAACCTTGCGTGTACTAGTATTATTCATTTTATTATTAGGCTTGCGCACATCAGTCCAATTTTAGCTTCAGGCTCCCAGTTTGTTGACGAGTTGATATTAAAATGATTTTAATTACCTACAGTATACGGCAGAGGTTCCTAACCTGACGTCCTGAGATAAAACGAGTTGCCAGAGTGCTTCAGTGAATTAAAAATAGAAAACACAATCCTGCTGCACACAATTATGTTAATGCTCAGAATATTTTTTTTCTCAAATCTTGAGACATCCCTCCAAAACAAACAAACACTGGGGACAGAGGCAGGTGACTTTGGTTGAGGGTTTGCAGCTTGTTTTGTTTTTTTGGCAGGATGACATCATTTTTAATGAACCTCACTAGTGTGTTACTGACGAGTAGTCGTAATAAGTGAGGAACATCACGGGGTGTTGAGATTGTCCGCCTGCGCACCGGTCTAATCCTCATGTGTAGCCTACTTGTTAATATTTCTGTGTGTGTGTGTGTGTTTGTGTGTGTGTACGTGTACTCCCCACCTCCTGTGTGTCTGTGGAGGAGGTGATGGAGGTGGAGCTGGAGCTGGTGGACATCCTGTCGTTCTTGCCTTCACCATCTGACTTCTCATCGGCGCTGAGTGAGTCAACGTCTCCGTCGCCGCCGAGCACGAATCCCAGAGCCTGCAGCGCCTGAGGAGGAAACAACACTTATTTCCCTATACCTCCAGTAAATAGTCTGGTCTCTACGGCATTCAGGCAGATCGCCGTCTAGTTATGAAAATGACATCCACGTTCACATCTATCATCCATGACTGAGCTGTCCTTGAGCAAGGCACTCCACCACCGGCCAGTGAGGCTGCAAAGTGGCCTTCAACAACAACATCAACACAAAGAGCTGTACTGGGCAGCTCTGACGTGTGAATGTGTAACTGAATGATTGAACGCGTGTGAACAACAGAAAGTGTGAGCATGTCAAACTTAACAAGTTCAATAAATGCTTAGTCACAAAAAGAACATTCTTTGTTCCCTTATCGATTCAAAAGAGTCAATTTGTCTCTTTTTCTTTGTCGAAGCCAATGTTCAACCGACACTTTAAGTACAGAGTGAGTGACAGACTATGGTAAAAGGCAGAGAGAAAAAAGGGGTGCTAAAGTGGTGTTTTCACTCCCTTCACTCAGTTTCTACACGTCTTAGGTAAGCATGTCGTGTATTTTAAAAAGGTAGGTAACTGTAGGCTATTCAAAAATACTATCCATCATGTTTCACGAGAAAAATTACACAATTTGAAATTGTATTTTTGCCTGTATGTTCGAAAAGGTTTTTAAAACAGAGAATATTAATATAATATAATATATATATATATAAGAATAGAATTTATGTATGTATGAATGGGTATAGGAGTGAGTCAGTGTTTAAGACTCAGAATATCACATCTTATATCATTTAAACACAGACTGGGTAAACCAAGCCTGGCAATTTGATTTTGCCCTGCAGCTCAGGCTGGAAACCTGTATGTTTATCTATCCTGTTTCACATTTGTGGGAACCAATCACAAACTGGCTTATCCACCTGGCGCGCTAAACACGATGACGATTGAGAAGCGACGGCAAGCAGCTTTTTGTTTACATTCAACATGGCGGCCACCGAAGCGCAGCAATCCGTTGATGCCGCTGTCGCTGCTGTTTTAAAAGATTTCAAAGGCTCTGAAAAACGGAACAGAAACTTGCCCTGGAACCATTCCTGCAAAAGAAGGATGTGTTTGCCTTAGTACCGACCGGCTTTTTTTTTTTTATTTTTTTTTTTAACACTACCGACCAGCTTTCGCTCTGCAAAATACGTCACCCGGATCGTTGGTCTGATTGGTTGAAGGGCTATCCAGTTGCGTACAGAGTCATTTAAACTATGCCCGTTGATCCTGCCTTTTGTGCAGTAGAAAATACAGAGCAGACTCCCCAGGCTGATGTTCAATCTTAAAAGATTGAGCTTGGTCTGGCTTGGCCAGACTAAGTTAATACGGTCAACATTTGTACTGATGGGGAACAAACACATTTTAATGGATTTAAATCCATTTGTTATGAAGATGTTCTGAGTTATGGCACTACAGTTCCCATCAGGCTTGGGGTGACGTAAATGTGAGTCCCAATAAATTATTATTTTTTTTAAGTTTAAATGAGCGGAGTACCTTGAGGGCCACTTGGAGCTTGGCGGTTCTTTTAGAGTTCCCGGTGGCCTGGTAGGTGGTTCCCTGGATCTCCACAGACATGGTGAAGACGGGAGCATGCACCGGGCCGGACTGAGACAGCAGGCGGTACTGGAGGCCCGGGTGGATCTGGTTCAGACGCATCAGAGCGTTCATGGGGTGGTTGGGATCCGTCATCCTCCAGTCCAGGACTAAAGGAGAAGAGATGCACATGTTAACTATATAAGATCCCTAAACATTTATTCTGTTTACGGTTTATCTTATTACATGGAGAAAAAGACCAACTGTCACAGAGCCACTGTTTAATGAAGTCTGTGTTACATATGTAAGAAAGAGTCAACACATGTTATAATTTCCCGACAGACAAACTGCTGGGGCGCCCTGGTAGCTGACTTGGTTGAGCGTGCGCCCCATATACTGAGGCTCAGTCTTTACCACAGCGGCCGGGGTTCGAGTCCAACCCACGGCCCTTTGCTGCATGTCAGCCCCCTTTTCTCTCTCCTTTCCTATCTTCAGCTATCCTATCTAATAATAACAACATACTTATGCCGCGTTTCATTTACCTCGGAACTCGGATTTTTCGGAAACGCGCCCCCTGACCTCAGTTTTCTGAACTCGGAAATCGGACAACCTCGCAGTAGCCCGAGTTCAAAATCCAACATGGCTGCTCCGTGTATAAACAGTTGTGAAAGCTGCAGTAACATAAAGTTATAAGCACTTCTGTCTTATTTGTGTCACTAAATCAGTCGTTCACACAGGCATGTTCAACTTCTGTCTGTGGACATGTTGTTACGCTGTTTGCATGCACAAAAAACGGCGTAAGGCGTTGTTATCAACTGGCATTGCTAACAATAGCTAACCGGGCTAGAGCTAATGAAAACAATGAAAATCTGACTTTTAAATGGAACGCATTCAACTCGGGTATGACGTCATTCACAGCTCGGGCTTCTGAGTTCCGAGGTAAATGGAACGCGGCATAATACCTCTGAGCTGAGGTGCATACTCGTTTGTTTGATAAATGTGAGGAAAATCTTGGCCAGCTCATCACGTCTCAAGGTGATTTTGAACTGTATAAAATCCTTTCACAACCTCTACTTCCCAGCGAATGTAATGTTTAGAGATCACATATGACATTCAATTGAATTAAACTCAACAAGTGAATGCAACAACTGAAAGGACAGAGACATAAGTTTTTTTTTTTCTGTATTTCTGACGATGATTGTGGCTCAAATGATGACAGTACTGTGCGTTTGTATTATATTGAAAATCCTAAAATAAATCTTTACAGTAAAAGTAAAGTGCTGACAGACCTGAGGGAAGGCAATATTGGCATTTAAAACCTAAAAGTACATGTTGAGCTCTTTTGCATGGACTCCATCAATAAAATAGGAGTAATATGTAATAATACATTGGCTGAGCCCTCTCACTGTTAATATCCAGCTGATGAGATGACACCGCCCCTGGTGTCACTGAGCTACTTCACACCTCCACACTGACAAGAGGTGAGGCGAGCTCTCTGCCTCCCCAGAGCTTCGGAGCAGTAATATCTCACAGATGAATTGAAAATGAAACCATGACACTTGGTGACATCTATTATATCAAAAGTGCTGACTGTCTCCATAATAAATTTTAACCTCTGCTGGAAGTTCAAATTTGTCAACCGGGCTTTCAAGATACAAAATATCTGCCTAACTTCATTCAGTCTGTAAACACTTAATACAATATCAGATGGAAAAACTGAATGAAAACGAGACCGCAGTCCTAACCTTCACCATTACCGTAGTCTATAGAAACAACACTCACAAACTGCACTTGATAAAACTTGGCTTTTGCTTTCAGACACAAGTTTTTCTGGCGGGATGTGCGTCAGACTGTGCAGAAGGTTTTAGATTCACCATCCTACAGATCTTAGATTCACCAGGCTGATTATTTCAGAGAAGCTTGACACAGTGGTGGCTCCAACAAGCCACAAAAGGTCTTTGTAAAAATGTGATAAAAATGTGATAATGTCAGTAAAGTGCACCCAGCACCTTCATATTTACAAATCTTAACAGATGTTTCACACCCAAAGAAACCAAAGGAATGGCTAAAAGTAGGTGGACAGCCATGCGCAAACAGCCAGCTCAATAAAGAAGGGCTTTTCCCCATCAGCCTGTTTCAGGAGAGGGATTATTTGTTTCTTTGGAAGGAACACACTGATATTTTTTGATGGCAACTAGCTCTTTGTTTCTTTTGAGGTTGAATTTTGTGTCACTTTAAGCAACAGCATCTGGCAAATGAATGTAATGTAAGTTAAGTAATGTGAGTCAAAAACGGAAATTATAAACACTAATGGTAAAGCTTTAATAGTTTGGCATTTTTAATTACAACATGAGCTTTATAGTGTTTAAATTTGAACTGGCCCTTGAAACTTAATAACATGAGAAATGCATGCAAGGTTCTGCAAGGTTTGTGTGTCCAACTAAAGGAGACAAATGGAGAGATATTTAAAAAGCTGAAAGCAGTTCCTGCTTAAAGTCAATGATGGACGTGATGTCATTGGGTCAGGGCTATAATTCAGCACCGTCACTTATCGTCACTCTGAATAATAGTGTTGTATACAAAATTCTTGTATTGAGATATCTTAGTTTTCATGTTCAACAAAACATGTTTTTAGTTTAAAGTCTGTCACAGTGTGTGAGAACCATGGATGTACTAAGAACGTACAAACTTCTTTAAATGATCCCCTTTTTTGTCTAGAAAATGGCATCGGAGACGAGTTTGAATACTTTAGTAAATATCTTTAACATATTAATAAAGATAATGATGGGATAATTACTGTAACATTAATTCTTTCCATATGGCCACCCACAGATGTCACCTTCTGTAGAACAGGTGTCACAGAGAATACTTACAGCAGCTTCTAGACACACACTTGTCTTTTGTCCTAAAGTCACAGTGTGTAATGACTGTGAGCGGCTGACAGGCACTTAAGACTCAAGAGTGGTTCAGTATGAATATGGATGGAGACGCTGTGTAAGGAGATAGATGTGAAGGTGCTGATGGACAGGTGCCTGGAGGAAGGGAGGGTGTTAGAGCACTGCGCGTGTGAGCCTGTGTGTGAGATGGGATAATTGCGTGGCAGCAGTGTGCAGTATTAATCCCTCTCTATCTCTGCCTCCCGTCACCTGCTTTGAACTGGAGCAGATGAGAGTTGCCGGGGACGAATGTCCCAGAGAGGTTCAATTTAATTACTGTGACACCGACAGACAGGAGGGAGAGAGCGGAGAGAGAGAGAGAGAGAAAGAAGGGGAGAAAGAGAGTGAGGGTGAGAGAGGGTGATGAGAGAAAGGAGAAGGGAGATAGAGAGAGAGAAAGGGAGAAAGAAAAAGCGAGGGTGATGGAGTGTGAAGGAGAGAGAGGTAGAGTTGGGGAGAAAGAGAGCGTGAGGGAGAGAGAGAGAAAGGGGGAAAGAGAGCGTGAGGGAGGGAGAGAGAGAGAGAAATGGAGAAAGAGAGAGCGAGGGTGAGGGAGTGTGAGGGAAGATAGAGGGAGGGTGAGGGAGAGCACGGGGAGAAAGAGCGTGAGGGAGAGTGAGAGAGAAAGACGAGAAAGAGAGAGCAAAAGGTAAGGGAGGTAGAGAGAGGGTGATGGGGAGAGAGGGTGAGGAGAGTGGGAGGGTGAGGGAGGGGAGGATGTAGCTGTCAGTGGAAGGACTGTTTACTTGTTTTTCAGGGCATTTTTAAATCTGTGTCTTTAGTCTGGCTGAATCAGACTCTGTTTATTGTTCTTTCTCGGTACGATTTGTTTGGATCAGATCAGATCTCAGTCAGGTCACGAATTAATAGTGAGAACGGGAGCTGACCTCCATCTGCTCCAACTACAAAGGCGTACTCCCCAACTTTGAGCTAAACGGCTATGACAGCCAGCACCAGGTTTCTCCTGGGTTCCCTGTGTGCGTGTGGAAACAAAGGCAACCCAGGAGAAACCTGTACAACTTTACCAACTCCTCCACTGATCCAGACTAGAGATGTTCCGATACCAGTATCGGTATCGGCTCCGATACTGCCTAAAACGCCGGTATCGTTATCGGGAAGTACTGGAGTTTACGCACCAATCCACGTAATAAAGCCCTAAAGAAAATCTACGTTGAAGTAGTTTATATATATGTTCTTTTTCCGTTATAACTGACTGTCAAACTGGATAATAAAAGAAAGTTCTGGGGCATTCATTGATTGTGTTTGTTCATGTTTCACAAAGAGTTTAACCTGAGCCAGACCGATAACAAAGATAGAAATAATATCACATCCATACAGGGATAGTAGTATACAGCTGTTAAAACATAATAAAATATATGACACACTGGTATCGGATCGGTACTCGGTATCGGCCGATACGCAAGTTCAGGTATCAGAATCGGTATCCGGAAGCAAAAAATGGTATCGGGCCATCTCTAATCAAGACCAGAGTAATCAAACTATAGGGGGCCTATCTTGCACCTGGCGCAGCGCAAAATGTCTTTGCTAGTTTAAGACCGACGCAGTGGTCAATTTCCTGTTCAGCGCCCACGTCGTCGTTTAAATAGCAAATGCACCTGCGCCCATCTGGGCTCCCATGGGCGTGCTGGTCTTACAGGGAGGTGTGTTCAGGTGCATTCTTTGCTTATTGCTATCTTGAGGCAGCAGAAAGCGATCGCGCCATTGACCAACAAAAACCTGGTCTAAAGTCAATAACTCAGCATTTCATTGTCAGGCCCTCCAGTATTTCACTGCTTTTTTTTTTTTTTAGATTGTTGCGGCCGAAAATGCCTGATTTTGCGGGAGCTTTTGTAAAAAATTGCGATAAAAGTCGCGATGTCTTTTGTATGTTTGTTACAATGAAGTTGCGAGAGACAGTGAAAGTTGCAAAAAAAACTTAGTTCTATTGAACTATAGTTCTTTAAAAATAAAAAGGAAACTTGTTTTGGGGAGAATACAATTAATCTGGGCTAGTAACCTTACCAAAAAGGCTCAGGATGCTGCAAATGTTGGTATATGAAAATGGCTGGTGGATTTAAGACAAAAAAATAATAATTTATTGAATGAATCAAATTTGAACATATGTGTGGCTTGTTGATCTTGTTAGTTAATTTCCTAGCCTGGCCTGGCCTGGGACACACATTGATATGGTGTGATAAAGTACTTATTGGACTTTAACTTATCATTGCACTTACAGTAACAAGCGTAGCTGTCCTCAATTTAGGTAATCCTGCAGGCCTATGTCTCATCTCCGGTTTTTCCACCGTGTGTGTTTGTGTGTGTGTGTGCGCGCGCGTCAGTCGCGGGGGGAACTGAGCAGCAGCCCCACCCGCTGCAGAGAGCCGACAGGACTGAAACAGCAGCAGCTAAAAATCGTTACAGCGTACATTGATGTTAAAATGTATACAGGTTGGCAGGACGGTCTGAAAAGTTTTGCACGGCCTTTCGCTGTACGTTTTGTTGGTCAATGTGAGATGTTCGAGTCACACGTCTGGTTTTCATATCAGAAACAAGGAAATGAATTTGGCGACGTACGTGCCGTTCTCACTCCCGCTTGGTCAGTGGCTCTCTGCTGGGATTTTTTTAACGCCGTGCGCTTAGATCGTTAAAAAAAGGGCCCTGGGTGTGAAAATGCTGCTGCTGAGGAGATGGAAACAAACGTGTTCTCAGAATGAATGAAGCCGTTCTGATGTTTAGTTAGAGCGATCAAGATACAGAAGCAAAATGAAGTCAATTTATAATATGTACTTTTAGTAGTAAAACAACGAAAAGTGAAAGGTTTTGTTGCTTGTACAAAACATCTGACTACAACACTAGCAACATACTGTATATCAGCAGGACAGAGCAGTCGGGGTCCATACACTACAACACTGTAAATCACATCTCGACAGCACCACATGACGTTACTGTGTGTCAGCCATGAAATAGGACAACATGAAATCAGCAGAGTTAAGAAATGTACTTTTGAAATCAGGATGAACACACTGCCATTGCCCAACCAATAATACAGTTTAGACTAGTGAGACAACAGAAAGGAGAGATGATGAGACACTCATGACATGATGCATTTATTGCTCATTACTCCGACAGTTTAAAGCTGCAGTTGCTCTGCATAACTGTGTTGGGTGAAACGGTGGATAATAATTGGATTATGGCTGCGGTTGTGGTTGCATCTATGATGCTACGAATTTGACTACCATAACTGGACTGCGACTACTCTTTACTGCTCCTATTAACATAAGCCCAGAAAACAGAAAGTTAAGCCCTGCAGGATTTGAATCTGCAGTGCTTCTATCAAGTATGACAGATATGTGTTACCAAAACACCACAGGAGTGCAGAAATACAGTGGCTTCACTACAATACACAGCCAACACAACCAGGCCAACTCACTGCAAAGCCTCCTCCAGTGCAGCTGATTTGTGGCATCAGATAACAGAAATAACATTCCTCTGATTCCTCTGTCCCGTTGTGAGGCATGGCAGTTATAAAAACTGGTCTGAAGCCAAATGTTTCTTCTAAACTTTTGATGATCTCTCGATTCTTAGCCCCACTCTCCTTTTTCTCTTGTTTGACTGCTGGTCAACATGCACGGCTGTAGTGGCAAATAAACACCCAAAGCTTCCAAGTTCTGGATAACATGGAACTTTTATGAAAGTTTGGCTGGTTATATGTCTGAACTAAGCTGCTGGTAAGTGACACTTACTGTGAGTGTGTCTATAGTGCAGCAGATGATGACTGAACTTTAAGGGCACTCAGTGAGCCAGTTTTGCTGACTTGTAGGAAAAAAAGAGGCCAATGTGTCCAGGAGAGAAGTTAAAGTTTTCTAGACAACTAAGTGACATACGATCAATGTTTCAACACCAATAACTCTCCTTGGGCCTGCAGCAGGACCTGCCAACCAGGTCCTTATCATTATTATTATTAACCAACATATAATCATGCTGAAATGTCTTAAATAAAGACACCCTGATTATACACAGTAGTATCTGTATTATTATTACTATGGGGGTAGCACTGCGGGCTCCTCTCAGACAAAATCAAGAGTACTGTGATGCCCACCCCCCGTCATCCAATTAAGGCAGATTAGCACCATTAAAGGTTTTACCAATTACAGTTCCTGTATTCATGGTATCACTGAAATGGTCACACTGAATGTAAAAATATGTGTATCATGTCTGTGTGTTCAGATCTGACCGAGTAAGATTGAGCTGCAACTTCTGACTGTGTTGGTAAAGGGGCCAAATCTGCAGAAAAACTGATTTTCGAAACACCGGCGTAAATCTGTCTCTTCTGAGCCTATTGTAATGTAATATATATATATATATATAGCAGTTTAAATGCCCTCTCTAAATTCTTATTTTCATTCAAACAATTATAGCCTTTTATTAGCCTGTCTCAGGGATCAATAGTCTTAACTTATTTCATTAGTTTCTCCTGCAATATATACACACACACACAGTATGTGTATATATATATATATATATATCTTTTCATACTGACAAGAACAGAATCTCACTTGACAGCCCAGTGAGCTAAATAAACCTCTGTTATGTCCTGGATGGACCCTGGATGGACCTTTTCTAACCTAACACAGAAGCAGATTGACTCCTGATAACCTCTGAGTGTTACTTTCAGCTCCAGCAGCTTCATTTCCTCCTTTTTCACTTGCAGCTATTCTGCAATCTGATAACTTCACACAATTTTCTGCTTCGAGGAAACATTTCACTTAAAAGCCACTACCGCAACTGCGCCTTGAAGAATTTAAACCGCTTTTTTAACCTCTTTCATGCAGCTCGGTGATACGGTGAATGATGCCACTTTGAGATACAGCGAGCTGGTGAGCTAGTCAATGCACTAAACTGGATTCGTTATACAATCCTATGGGGGTATCAGACATGACTTTGAATTTCAAACACTGGCCTACAAATGACCACATCCAGACCGAGTCAGGATACTTTCTCTTCTCTGATGCAGAGATTGAAGTGAATACCGTCTGACAGCAGGTTTAACCTGACAGGCCTTTCTGGTCCTCAAACAGAGAGCTTCCTGAATTCTAAGAAAACCTCAGCCTCAGTGTTCGCTTCTTTCGGCTCCACTGACTCTGACGCTTTTCTACCTTTTACACAAAGCCTGTCAGAAAGCCCCTTGTTTACAGTCCACACACACAAACACACACACACACAAACACACACACACACAAGCATTTTGTCTTTGTCGTTAGCTACAACTGAGCGACAAATGCTTCAATCAATATCCACTTATCAGTTGTAAAGAGACAAACACTTCTCCTGGGGAGTCAGCCTCCATGTGATGTGGCTTTGACCAAATGCAGGTTTCCAATTTACTAAAGACCTGACATCCAGTATTGTGTGCTTGCATGTAATATTTTGCCGTTTCCATTCAAGACAATTCACAGTTTTCAATGTTATCATGGTGTAAAGGCATATTTGAATCATGTCTGATGCTAAAAGCCTAAACCCAGTATTTAATGTAAGGCTACCGTAGGCAACATATATCAGTGTGCCCTTGGTTTTTTGTTTTCTTCACTAGTTAGCCGTAGTTCATCTTGTGTTTCAGAGGTGAGCGGAAGAGGATTAGATCCTTTGAGCAAACCGTGATTCTTTGAAGCAAGCGAGTCGATGGTCAAAGTCACCTTTCATCCGTTTGATGAAATCTCTGTCATCTGACCCGACGTCCTCCCGAAGCCTCTTTTGACAGCCGCCTGCAGGGTGCAAACACACACACACACACACGCACAGATCACCTGAAACATCACGAAGACACACACACATCATCATCTTTTTCCAGAGTGTCTAAACAGAAGAGTACACAAGCTCCTTTACAGGGAGGCAAAGAAACAAGATAAAGTAGAATATAGTGGGGAAATAAAAATAGGAATACAAATACAGACTCACATGGGTACACGAAGAAAATGGAAATAATGCACAAACACACACACACACACACACAGCTGAACACAAACCTTCTAACAGCCTTGGTGAGGGCCTGCTGGTGGGGAGAGGATCCATATTCAAGACCTTGTAAAGCTGTCCATAGGCTAGGAGGCGTAACGCATGCTGTAAAACACACACACACACACACACACACACACACACACACACACACACACACACACACACACACACACACACACACACACACACACACACACACACACACACACACACACAAAAGGGCACATCACTGTATTGATAAAGCAACAGAGGTCTGCACTCAGGAAAACAGGCAGCAACTATATCATTTATTCTCCAATCAATGTGGTTTAATTATCGGGGAAACTTGAGGGAGAGGCCCGACATTTGTGTAAACCCACTAGTTCTGTTGGGAGAAACTTCATGCATTATAGAGGGGAGGAATAAACACTCAGTGCGCACAATCGAAGGAGGAGAAGAAAAAGAAAAAAATATTCCCATAGAACAAAAACAAAGGCAGAAACAGAGAGGGAGGAAAATTTTAATTTAAGGATGTCTTCATATTGATGATGAGCCCACATTTGCCGCCGGTGGGCAGACTTTGTTGTTCCATGCGCTGTGATGTGCAGTAGCAGCAGCAGTGGTGGTAGTAGTAGTAGTGTTGGTGTGGTGTAAGCGGGGAGGAATGTTCCCACGCTCATTAGGTGGCTAATTAGGCTGCCTGTTCGTCAAGTCTGCGCAGCACTGCGGGGGCTCCTTATCCAAGGTCAGAGTCCGGGCTCTGCAACCACCCAGCTATTTATAGCGCTGACGTGAGGCTCAGGGCTTCACCGGCGTCGCTTTATATAACCCTCCTTCAATCAGCGTTACTCGTCCCGTTTCCTGAAAGAAATGCTGACTTTGGTGCAGTGGGCGGTGTGGAAGTGTTCTCACGAGACGCACGGCTGAGGCCCAGCTAATGATTACGCTCAGTTAAGTAAGTGTCTGCGGCTGCTTTTATAGCAGGAAAACAGGAAGCGAAGTTTTATAGTGCTCGGGGGGGGGGGGTATGTAAACACAACGTTCATAAAGCAGCAGTTCAAATGAAAAACTTACTGTTATGAAAGTCTGAAAAGTATGTAAACTTCAGAACTACACTTTTTGTTAGTTTGTTAGAGTTTGGATTCACAACTTGGCTCTCTAAAAGGACATTCAAATCCAAGCAAACACACTTATTAAAGATCGAGAAGCTCCGGTTTTGGAACGTATGTTGTGTTTTTTTCACCCCAAACTGAAATTTAAGGTAATTTAAGGTATATTTTCATTTGTGTGTGTGACTGAATTCATCCCCTTAGGGACCAGTTCAAACCTGGGCAGCTGTGGCCCAGAGGCCAGAAACAAGAGCCTGTTAATGGAAGCTTTTAATGTTCATGCCCCTGGAGCAGACAGGATAATGTAGATGGGAAATGTTCCTATCTTCCTTAACAGTGACTGACAAAGAGCCCTTGAGCAAGGCATTAACTAAACCTCTAGTAAATTAAAAACAAAGGTATCTCGTCAAACTACGAGACCTACAATAGCAGGACCGACTATCTTGGAAATAATAAGTAAAACTAAAATATTGTAGCTTTACCTAAAACCTTTGAGCTGTTTTTGCTGAATCGAGCCTGAGGTGCACTTTACTATGGAATATATTGCACATAGATATTTTAAGAAATCAATACTTTTTTGTAACCAGGAAAGCAAACATTCATCAGGCGCTCTTCAGGCAAAGAAGTTATATTAACAGCTTTTGATTAGACGGACATATTGGTTAGAACCGATTTGACCCAACAGCAGGGTCAGCCTGGGAACAAAATTCAGCCCTGGCAATTTTTGTCTGGACCGATTATTCTTTCCCCCTCCTCTTCATTTGTTGCCGGCGGACTGATAACTAATGTTATCACTGCTGCAGCTAATAGGATTTTGTGCACTGGCATCATCAACACCGGTAATATAATTTTTTGAATAATAAACGTGAATAATAAATGTGTTATCTTAAAACATTTTGCATCATCAGCCACAAGATTTTTTTTCCCTCATTTACTTTTTCCGGTCCACCTTTTGGCTTTGTGCGGTCCTTTATTATCCATTTCCTTTATAATTTCATTCAGCTCCACTCTTTCGGTCTTGATTTTTTTCCCCTGCTTGACCTCTCTTCTTCTTCTGATGAAATTTGCGGGAGACTAGATGCAGCAAAGGCATATTGCTGCCCTCCACAGGTCATTTGTAAAGCTCCATTGCACTTGACCTATGACGTAACATGATGGACGGATCCGCTAGAAAGGGGAGGGGGAAAGAGATGCCGGTATAGGCAGCCTACTGACAATTTTGGGACTGTGTACCCAGGGTGCGATTTGTGAAAAAAGCAGAGGGGATGGGATGTTTTTTCATCATGCACAACAAAACAAAATATGCTAGAATTATGCACTTCAATATCCAATGGAAAATAACCTCGCCAAACGGGGCTGGCAGGTCAATTTCTTTTCCCACATTGCTGGTGGTGGTCTTGCGGCCCATCAGGCATTTGCCAGAATTCCCTGACAGCCAGTCCGAGCCTTCCTAATAGGGTCTTCATCAGGACGCCCTGATGAAGACCCTTAACCGTAGCCTTTAACAGCAACTATTTTGACAACTATTTTCATCTTTCAAACAAAACAAGCTAAACAGTTGATGGTTCCAGCTTCTCAAATTTGAACTTGCTGCATTTTCTTGTCTTACAGTACAGTAAAAGGAATCTCGTTGGTCTTTGGACTAAACTAAACAAGACATTTATTAACTGATTAACTAAAAATAAATCTAATTACTAATTGGAGCCCTATAATGCAGATTACACAGTTGATTCAATTTCTTCTGGTTAAGGATTTTACTTTCATCACTGCAGAAGAAGAAGACACTGACGGCAGCAGAAGAGGCTGATGGGTAAAGTGGACTGACCTGTGCGCTGTGTGTAATGGCGTCCGCCTGCTGGGCGCTGAGGTCAGACAGGACGTCTGTGGGTTCCCTCTCACAGGGGTCGTGAACTCCTGGACCTCCTTTTAAAGAAAAACCACAACAGGCTCTGACTCAGACGGGGAGAAGGGAGAAGACCTCAGAACAGAAACACACACTTTGAACCCACTTTCATTCCTCTAGACAGGTAAAACACACACAGAAATAATTGACAGACTCCTACCATGGACACTCCGCAGCAGTAACTCATCAATGATTCAGAGCATTCAGGGAACAACTTACCATTTCAATGTTAAGGGCAACCCTGAACCACATTAAAAAAAAAATCCAATCATACATCACAAAGGCTAACTTGCTGCTCTGCACTGATCAAACGAGGAAGCTGAAGGCTTCTATTTATTAGAGCTGGACAGGAAACATTTCTCACTTGGACTGCTCTAGAATAAAAATCTCAGAGGATAAATGTTCACACGGTTTAGAAAGTCGTGTAAATCTTTTTGAAATACACCATACTCCACCACCAACTTTTACTGAATGAAATACAAGTTAAATAAAACCATCATCCATGTTGCTGTGAATCAACTGGAACACTCTCAGGGTGCCCTGAGGGAATCTGCACCCCAATTAATGCACTGTGCATCATTGGTGACACGCCACAGTCTGCTATCCTGGCCAGGAATCAGCAGGACGCCCTGTGTGTAAGGAGGTTACAGCCAAACACCCGGTTATCCTGAAACACATTCATTTAAAATGTTTCTAAATGTTTCTCCTAAGGCCGGTTACACACTGCCGGCGTGGCGTGAGCGTGGCGTTTCTGTTGCGTGTCAGCTGCGTGTCTTTTTCTGTCTTTACACACCAGAAACGTGTCTGACGCGGCGCTGCTCCTGCTAGCCTTGTCTGGACACATGTATGTTTCCCACTGATAAAATGAAATACCATGTTAAACATTAACTGATTTGATTACAGCAAAGACAACGTCGGCAGTATTGATGGCAAAATAGAGTACAGAATATTTCGTTCTGTATTGACAGGTGCAATATATATTTTTTTAAATTACATTCATATATCTGCATTTATATCAAAACCTAGAGGCTTTCAAACATCAACATGTCATTTATTAATATGCATTTGTGTCTAAATGACATATAAACATATTTTACTATTCTATTTTGCCTGGAAACGCTTCCAACACGCTCGCATCTCGCGTGAAAAATAGGCGTTGGTCCTATTTCTAGCAGGCACGCGTCTCACGCAGGCAGTGTGTAAGCTCTAACCTGTTAACATGGGAGCCGAAATATAAACGGACACGCCACGCGGCTGACACGCTCGCGCGACGCGTCCAGTGTGTAACCGGCCTAAGAACAAAACACGGTTTCTGCTTTTTTTTTGGCCTTGACCAAATGCCCCTTTGATTGTTTGAAAGCCACGATGTCTCTCTCTCATGGGTGGGCCAAATTCTCTGGGTGGGCAAAGCAGAGAAAGGGGAGGTAACCTTGCTCCTTATGACCTCATAAGGAGCAAGATTCCAAATCGGCCCACCTGAGCTTTAATTTTCTCAAAGGCAGAGCAGGATACCCAGGGCTCGGTTTACACCTATCACCATTTCTAGCCACTGGGGGACCATAGGCAGGCTAGGGGAACGCATATTAATGTTAAAAAACCTCATAAAGTGACATTTTCATGCCATGGGACCTTTAAACATACATACGTAGACTTTCAGTATTGTTTTATTCAAAAACTGCTGTGATTTAGCTCCATTTCACAAGTTAACAGCCCATAATGCAACTGGATGAGAGTTTTCTTTAAGACCTAGGCAGTGATGAACAGCTGCTTCCTGTCATTCATGACGTCCGCATGTTGAATCCCTTTTGGAAAAGTGCTTCTGTAGGGAACACACATTTTATAATAGATGCACTGATCAATCAGACACTGATCACAAACATTGGATCATGGCACCACTATCATCCCTATTCCCAAACAACAAAATGTGGCCAATCTCAATGACTAGCATCTCATAGCACTCCCCCCTACAGCCAGAAGTGTTAAGGCTGGAGGCTGGTTAAATCCCTCATCTGCCCTATGCTCCTCCACACCCTTGACCCCCTGCTATTTGCATAACAACATAAAACAGAGCAACTAAGTCCGCCATCACCGGCGTCCACCATCACTGGCATCCTACACACCGCTCTCTCCCCGCTTGGAAAGGAGAAAGACTTAAGGGACTATGCAGTTTGTGGACAGCACAGCGTTCAATACCAAAGTGCCATCCAGGCTCGTCAGTAAACTCAAGGATCTGGGCCTGAAAACATTACTGGACATTCTGACAGACTGCCTCCAGGTAGTGAGAGTGGACGACCACACCTCTTCTCACTGCTGACCCTCAGCACAGGAGCACCACAGGGCTGTGTCCTCAGCCCCTTCCTGTATTCCCTCCACACTGTGGAGCGTACCCTATCTTTTCTTAAAAGATGGGAAGCGAAACCAGTGTCTGCCAGCCCACGCTGCCCCCGAGCTCAGTGACTTCCAATGGAGAGCTGGGAATTACCTCCGTCCTCTGGCTCTGCCACTTGAGGAGTTCTTCAAGTCCTCAAACTGCCCAACTTTATTTCCAGTCCGGGTCAGGAGTTCAGCCTCTCCTTATTGACTCATCTGACAACTATACAGTATTATCTGTGCAAATCTGACTGCTGGACTGTTTTTCCATTTAAGCCTTCAACCATAAAAACAGCACAGACACTACAGATGTTTGCTGCAACCAAGTCATTTTAGTTCTGTTTCTTTTCTTTTTTTCCTCTGGTCCATTACTGGGTTATGACAATTTAGCTATACATTTTTTCTCCTAACAGGGAACATTTTCAACTTGAGCAGACAAGTTTAATCTGGAGATTGCTGCACATGTTCCACTCTGTTTATATCTTTCTATAAAATCTGTATGCGCTGCCTCTAAATTTCACCACATCTTATATGGGCAGTAACCCCAGCTTCACAAACAATGTTAAACTAGCCTCGAGCTCAGACGAGAGAAAGAGAGTGAAAATGCTAACAACAAACGGAGCTTGGAGGTTGCTGTGAAGGACTGATCACTGACCTGGCAGGAGGATCCCTGAGGCGATGCACTCCATGACGCGACGCAGGGCCTCGCCTGGACCTAGCGGCCGGTTACAGGTGGCTATGGCCTTTTCACAGATCAGCTCCAGAGGCTGCAGAGGGCGGACAGACAAAGGACACTCAACACAGCATAAACTTAATTAATTCCAGTCATGATTCTGGTCCTGGGACACAATGCAATTACATACCGTACACAGCAGGAGGCAAAACACGCTGTTTTAAAGCCTGGGACATAAACTTATAAAACTCCTGTTTTCCATTCTGTCTGGTTTACGCTGAGAGAAAACTGGAGTGTTTGTGCAGATTACAGTTTGTTCAACTTTATCTTCTACTGAATGTGAGATCTTGACGTCCCGTTCTGATTCTGCGGCCGTCACCTACCCATCCTTTGAGAGGCTGCCACCCAGACAGTCTGTTGCACATGTCTCTGAAAATCCTCAAAACGATGACGCAAGACTTGAGATCTGTGACTCGAGCCTGAGGGGACAGACAGACAGAGTTTTAGTGACGGCACGAGGAGCATTTCAACAACACAGCAGTCAGCAAAGCAGCAAACTCTCCCAAAAAAATATGTGACACTTTCCAGGCTCGGAGATGCCAGATCTGCAGCGCTTATAGAGGCATGTTCATGCCCCCTGAAATGTCAATATGCTGCCAATACCATTGTGAGAGACTGAATTAGATACTAAACTTGACTTAAACTGCCATAATTATTATTTATGTCACCATTTGATATGTTTTATTTACATATATTATTTTTATATTTATTTATATAGATTTATATTCATGAATATGGATTTTTTTTGAATAAACACACTATGCAGGAAGTACTTTTACGTTCTACATTCACTAGAAGTTTTATACTCGCTTATAAGTTAAAAGGTTATATTGCCATTTAAAAGATTTTATTTTTGTTCAAGTGGACTCATTCCCTCCTGGTGGTGTGCAGCCAGAGCGTGCAGCCAGTCAGGTATTTATTTATGCGTTTTATGTTTCGTCGTCAATATTTATAGTTTGTGTGATGCGAATGTGTGCTCTGCACATCGTTATGTTTGAACAGTTCGAAGGTGGATTTGATGACAGTGATGTTGACTGAAATGCAATTACGACGAATAAATCCACCGGTAACAGGAGAACCATGGCAGCGTGTATTTTCTGAAGGCAGTGATATTGATTCTACTGGCAGAGATTCTTTTTAAGTCCAGCCTGTGCGGGGAATAAACATTAAGTCTGGAATAGCTACAGTGAAAATCTTCCTTTATGAGAAAACAACATTGATAGAGAGTTTATCAAATCCAACATCAATGCAGCTTTTTCAGGTTCTCATATGAATTTTTCATTGTTTTCGCCGCAGAGTCAAATACATGAGACCCTTGCAGCATATTTACTGCTATCCACTGTGAAAAAGTTTTTTCTTACGGACCACACTGGTTGTGGGTTCGGCAACGTTGTTTTATGAGTTGTTAGAAGGAATTAATTATGGAAATGGCGTATGCCGTTTTTTTAAACTACAGCAGCATTGAGCTGTTCCCTCTTCAGTATCTGACATTCAGAACAATTTGAACATGTTTGAAAGTCTCCTGTTAAACTGAATAGTATAGTTATTCCAAGACACTTAAGGTTTTTCCTCCATGTACAGTATGCTGTTGTTGTGTTGTTGTGATATACAGTTCAGTATGAAATGCATATATAAATGCCCTGCACTCAACTGTGAAATGCTCTAAGTAGATTTCTGCGTCATGCATCCGGGACATCTGACATTTACTGTAGTTCTATTATCACTCCATGCATTGCCTCAAAATAGTGAAAATAGCCATTTCTATTATATGGTTGACCTCATGTGACAAAAGTTTTATGGACATATCTGCACTTAGTAACATGAATATACATGGAATAATAAAATCTGTTGAAATCTCTGGTAACCAAGATGCAATAAATTCTGTTGTCCTAAAAAAGATCATCTTAAGGTTCTAGCAAAACTGAAAGTAAGAGCTTGAAGAAGAGTAACTGGAGATTATAACATTAAAATCAAAAAGTAATTATGCTGGAGATTATTGACACTTCAATTTTCACAGACTATTCCCAACAATACAGTAGGAAATGTAATTCAGGTGCTTTCATTTAAAGCTCACAGCGATGGTGGATGGTGGATGAGATGAACACCACTAATTGTATCTGCAGTTATTACATCAGTGGAGGTCCTCGGGTCATATCATTCCTGTCTGAATATGATGCAACTGAATCTTCCCTGCACTAGATCACCTTCGTTCCACAGTGCAGCCCTTCACTCTGATATTACTTGACATCGAGCTCTGCTTCCCCGAGGGAAGCTGCTGACTGCTTCACCTGCCCTTGACTCTCGTCTCCCTCCTGCCTTCTTGGCAGCGGAACGACTCTGAGTTCAGTCAGGACGAGTTGCAGCTCATCTGAAACTTGATTTGGTCAGAATCTCCTTCCTCTGCAGGGTTCAATATTTAGTTGTTGTTTTGTTTTTTTCACTTGTCTGGTCGGCCAAGTGAAAAAAAATTCTACCTGCCCAAAGTTAATTTTTACAGGCTTCTATACAAATTGTTTTGTCAGGAAAAAAAAAAGTGTGAAAAAAGTCAGGATCGCGTCAAAAACGGAAAGAAAAACATTGGAAAAATATGTCAAATCTTGAAAAAAAAACGTCAAAAGTGTGAAAAGGCGCAGAAAAAAGTAGAAGAAAACGCGTCAAAAACGTGAAGGAAATATCGGACAAAAGACAAAAAACGATTCCGTGATTTATGACACGATGATGCCCGAACGGGCAAGTAGGTTGTTATATTTACTTGCCCAAAGTAGCGTTTTACTTGCCCCGGGCCATTGGGCAACCCTTATTGTTGAAACCTGCTCTGTAACTTCAGACTTACATCTCTGCCATGTTCTTCCTCTAACCTTTACATGGCATTGAAACAGTAACGTTTCTACTGTTTTCAGGCTGTCAATTCTTTTCTTAATATTCTCTACAATTTATAGCGGCACAATTTCTCACACCCACACAGTTAAGAATCTTACATTTTAGCCACACTGTGTATATAACACAAACTGCCCTTTTCCAGCATCGCAGAAATAGCCCAAATACACCCCATTCTATCAAAATCAGACACTGAAATCCACACACATGCCTTCATAACATCGTGTTACAATGAGACAATCGACAGTCTATCAAGAATAGATTACTGTACTTTAAAAATGTAAAAAATTTACTTTTGTAATTACTGCACTTTTCTCTGGCCTACCTATGCCAGCAAGAAAAGGTTGAACTCGTCCAGAATGCAGCTGCCAGAGTCCTCACAAGATTCTAAGAAGCTTGATCATGTAACACCGGTACTGACGTATCTGCATTGACTACCGCTTCACACAGGAGCTGATTTCATAATCCTCCTAAGGCTTTGAATAGTCTGGCTCCCTCATACATCTCTAGCATGATTTTCCCATATACACCATCACGCCCTTTATATTCCCTTGATGGCGGTTACTGAACCATTCCTCGTTTTAGTAAGAACTCTTGGTGGTGGAGCCTTTGCCCACCGAGCTCCACTTCTCTGGATTAATCTCCCACTGCACATTCTCACATACTTTCAAATCCAGGATGAAAACGCATATTTTTTTCCATTCACTATGATCTCTGCTAATTTCACCGGCAGGGTACTCAAATCGCGGACAGTTTTAACTTGATGACAAGTAAGCTAGCTACCCCGATCCTGCTACGTTTATACTGTATGATCCCTGGTTTTAAAATTACTAACCTCAACCTTGTTGTCATATTAAAATGATCACCTGTGTGTGTGTGTGTGTGTGTGTGTGTGTGTGTGTGTGTGTGTGTGTGTGTGTGTGTGTGTGTGTGTGTACTGTATGCAAATACTTTTACATGTAATATTTTCTTTTCTGTTGTTTTTACTGACGTGTAAAGTTTAGAGACTCTCTGGGTGATACTGAAGTTGTACAGCTCATGATTAATCTACAAACACTCATTTTACATGCTGACTTGCTGAGTAATGTGGTTTAGATGTTTGCACACCTAATTGCTGGATATTTGAAAAGTTATGTTTTTGGACTTGGCTTCCATTCAAATGTACAGGTGCGCAATTTCTTTTTTCTTTAAAGATTTTTGGGGCATTTTAGGCCTTTATTTGTATAAAACAGCTGAAGACATGAAAGGGGAGAGAGAGGGCGAATGACAAAGGGCTGCAGGGCGGAGTCGGACCTGCGGCCGCTGCGTCGAGGAGTAAACCTCTATATATTGGCGCCTGCTCTACCAGATGAGCTAACCAGGCACGCACATTTTAATCAAACTTACAGAAAGAAAGACATTACAAAATGTAAATGAATGCGAATCCGCAACTGTTATGCAACTATTGGGAGACAAGGTTGTCATTAAACCACTGCAGAAGAAGAGGATGCAGTGAGAGATAACATGATTAACAGAGTGTCAGTTAGATGAACAATAACGATGTGAAAAATGTGATGGAAATACCGCATTTCTGTTTGTTTCTTGTACTTAGGTGAGGAACATTATGTCTCCTCATCCATCACCTTGCTGCACTTTTTCATTTCTTCACTGACATTTAATTTACATCCTTCATAGACGTCATGATTTATTCACCAGGTCGCATTTGCTTTGATCGATACATTAACTTTTCCACCACAGCCAAGTGTAAAAGCCTTTTTGTGTGATATTCACTCATAATAAGTTATTCCAGCAGTGACTTCTGTAAATTACATCTATGTACTACTAAAAAAGGTTTAGTGAAATACAAAGATAGAGAACGTGTAATTGGTGCCTGGGTTATGCTCAGTGTCTTTTCCAGTCCAGGACGTGTTACGTGCTTGCACCATGCAGGAGTTGTAGGGAAATGGCTGAGGTGGATGGTGGCTGTACTCTGACAGACCAGGGTTCACATCCTGAATGCTGAAGTAGTTATGTTCAAACACTTTGGTTAGTAAATGTTTTTTTTTTGTTTGTTAAATATTAGAAGCTATAGATGTCATGTCTCCTGCTCACAACCATTGCAATGTCAATCATACTTCATTTGCAGTCAGCTTCATTTTAGTCGGAGACACTTGCGTGAAAGAACCGACCATTTATAGCCATTTATGGTGAAACGGTTACAGTAGGTTTGGCGGGAAAGGCTCTACTCTTTGAGGGAACTCTCTAAGTCATTGGTAAGAATTTGGGAGCATTAGTAAAAGTAATGAATAAATGTGTAGAAATAACTAGTTTAAAGTAATGTACAGTAATGGAAAAACAGTGGATATAGCTAAAAGTTGAAATAGTTAGTTATTGGTTGAACTAGCTAAAAAAATTAGCTTAAAAGTAACGTTAATGGATATATTGTTGACACATTCAGTTTTTTCTTTCAAATAGTAGTCGCCTTAGAAGGCTTGTTATCAGTACAATTGCTGTTCAAACCAACCTTAATATTGACAGTTCAATTGTATAAACAGTTAACAATATCCACTTATATTATAATGAATAGTGTTACATTCCCATACATTCAGAATTGATGGTTACGCAAGTTCGTTTGACTTCATCTGGGGGTACCTCAGACCAAAAAGGATGGGAACCACTGATCTAAGTATCTGAGCAGCAACAAGGTGTCAGCTGGGCCAACTGTGGAACATGTATGAAACAGATGCTTCAGTACCTGAGCCTGAGCTCTATGGTTCATGAAAATCCTGTCTTCATTATGTGATCACGTTTCCTGTTGCACATTAAAGTATACAAATGTAATGTTGAGAGACAGAGTTGAATATTCAGGCTGCCGGGTTGTAAAGCCTCAGAGTGTTTGTGGCATCTGCCCAGCTGTGCTCACCTGGAACCATTTGGCGTGTCGGAGCGACGCCAGCGCAGCCTGGCACTTCTGCCTGTCCAGGACATCCTCCTCCTCCTTCTCCTCGTCCTCCTGCCTCTCCTTGTTGTCGTCCTGATGGCCCTCATCTGGAGAGACGGACAGGATGAGACAGGACAGACTGAGCGTGACCACGCTGACCTCCCACACGCACACACAGACACACACACAGGCAGCAGGGTTGGACGGCTAGTTATTAGGCAAACCCACTGATCTGACCGAATGAGCTATAGGAAGGGCGGGGGAATTTGAGAGATTCCGTGATTTTTTTCTGGGAGAGGGAGAGTTTGTCATGCACAAGGCAGGCTATTTCATTACATTGACAGGAGGGACTGGAGTAGACTTGAGCGCATGCGTCTTGCCGCCCGGCCGGAGTCTCACTCTAGATGCAGATCAGTGGCTGGAGGCGATTGAACACGCCAGATTAGTGTGTTATCAATTACGGCGCAGGACGAAAATGAGAGCATGGCAACGACTCGGGAACAAAAGCCAGATTAATGTTTAGGATAACACTTTGGAATACAGCAAGGGAGACATTTGGTGGATTGAGAAATACTGGCTCAGGAATGCCTGAGATTGGGGAAAGGCAGGAAACAATGCAGACACACTTCCAGCTATTCCACTTGAAGAGAGGAAAAAAAGTCATCCTGCTCTAAAAATAAATAAATACAAAAAATTAAATACAAAAGGCAGCTTGCTCTGCAGTTTTCTTCGGCGCCATGCTAGTATTTTCACTCTTGCGGGGTCGGTCAGATGTTTATGTTTTGACTGAAACAGTCTCTCCACACCGGGTTCCTGTGGGGAGCACTCCTGCCATGACTGGAGGCCGAGCCATGGGAGAACGACAGCAGAAGAAGAATGACAGCAGATGACAACGACAACATAAACATCTGAGAGTGAGAACGCCACCCTGGAAAGAAAGTGAAGGCTGTTTGTTCTCGGGAGCGGCTAAGGGGTTCCCACTGTGGGACAGTCAAGCAGACGGACAACGTGGGTTGGACAGACTGCAGACCACACTGCAGAGCTCAGTAGTGAGGGCTCACAGGCTATCAACGGTCTCATCGAGGAAATCTAAGATAGAAACATTATCTTTTTTCTTCAGCTTGCCAAGTGGCAAATATTAATGTCCCATCACTCTGGAATCAGTGCCATTATGGTTCAAAGATCTCTTCCCATGAGCAACAGCCAGCAGAGATTAAATCATGGCTATTTTTCTACGAAACTGACAGTTCTGCTGACCCAGAGCATTAAAGTAATGCTCCCGCTCCTAGAGAGGGGGTTACGGTGGAGTCTTTATTAACAGATACACGCAGTATTCAAATTTATCTGTCTTCGTGTGAGACATCAGCAGTAATGTGAGCGCAGGAGCGGTGTGTGTGGTTTAGCAGTCTGTTGCTGTAGAGACTGCAGTGAAAGCTGAACAGGATGGAAGAGGTGGAAGACAAACAAAGGAGCCGATGAGAGACACAGGGTTTGTCCCGTGTCACTCCTCCTCTAGGACCAAGGACTTAAGGCCTTCATGTTCTGCCCCTGGGACTTCTGGGTAATATAATATACCACTCTGACTGGCATGATTTGTCAAAGGTTGCTGGAAGAGTGAAATGATTCCATCCTTCTTTCTATCCAGCGCTTATAGGTGCACTCTCTCAGTTGTGCTTGCTTTGTGCACCTGGAGACCTCAAAACTAATGAAATTGGGAATTGAAGTGAGACCTGACAAAAAGCCATTTCATGTTTTTTTCTCACTTAAAAATACTTTGTTGTAAGAAATTACAAGTACATAAATGGTTCTTCAGTGGCACTAATATTGCCAGGGTAAGTGGACCGATGCTACATAAGAAAATGTAAGACGAAGCATTTTCCTTGTGCTTTCATTCATATCTACACTGGACTTTTCAATAAAATGAACAATGAAAATGTAATTTTATTACGATTAAAAAAACTCTAACTTAATCTATGGAGTCTCAAGTGTGCCAGAAGAATGAAAATAGACATTTTAATTGTTACATTTAATTTATTTATTAATATATTATTATATTGATACCATTACATTTGCCAATTAAAAGCCTCATTCAATTATTTAATTTAAATATTATTATTACTTTAAGTTCATTAACATTGAATTTTGAAACGGAATTCAAAAATGGAATTCCAGAAAAGGAAAGCGAATTTTCAACTGTAGTCCTCGAGTGGAGGCCACGAGTAATGTGCAGGTTGATGTAGTAAAACATTTAAAAAATAATACATTAGAACTGCAAATAACAATTTTTGTCATTATAGACTGTTCTATCAATATTTCTTTTAATTAATCAATCACCTATAAAGTGTCAGAAAATAGTGAAAAATACCTTAATATATAATAACTTCAAGGCTTCTTCATACATGCATACACACACACACACACACACACACACACACACACACACATATATATATACAGACATATATATACACACACATACATACATACATACATACAAACATACATACACACACTACATATATACATACATACATACATACACACACTACATATATACATACATACATATATACATACACACACACTGTATATATACATACATACATATATACATACATACATATATATATACATATACATACATACATACATATGTATATATATACATATACATACACACATACACATATATATACATATATACATACACATATATATACATATATACACACACATATATACATATATACATACATACATACATATATACATACATATACATACATACACATACATAAAAGAGAGAGAAGAGAGAGAGAGAGGAGAGAGGAGAGAGAGGGCTATGTATCTATGTCTCTCCATATCTGTCCTTTCTGTTCTCTTCTTCTTTCTCTCTTATTATCTCTCTTCTATCTATCTCTATCTCTATTTCTTATCTCTCTGTATCTGTATCTCTATCTTGTTGTCTATCTTTATCTCTTGTGTCTGTATCTCTGTTGCTATCTGCATGTGTCTATATTGTCTGTGTGTTGTGTATGTGTGTGTGTGTGTGTGTGTGTATGTGTTGTGTATGTAAAGTGTGTGTGGTTATATGATCAGTTGGTTGGCCTGCTTACGTTTTATTGTCTGCCTATCACCATTCCATCTCATGGAGTTAATCTCCCTCGCTGTTGTCCTTGGTTTCCATTTTCTGATTACCTTTCACTTAAAGATGATTCTCTTTAATTTAAAACATGCATAGACAGAATGTCACCTACAAATTAAATCAGATCCCAGCATTCACAGCAGCAGCCGGAGTCATTAAACACTGGATTCTTCCAGTGGCACACTCAAGACTCCGTAAAATAATGTAATAAAGAATAGCATATCGATTTTTTCTAACTGAAGAAAAATACTTGCGATCCTTCCAGCTCGGACTGGAAATTTCTGGTAAAACAAAAAACAATTTGAGTCACACCCCAGGAAAATGTGTTATTAACCACCCAGCCAAATCTTTTTTTTTTTTTTTTTTTTTTTTTTTATAAAATTTGCGAGGTATATAAAATTAGGTTTCAATTATGGTGAAAAAATAAGCTGTCCCTGCCGAAGGCAACGAATCGTCAGACCCTCGTTGCATCTGTGTTAATTTGCTCGCACATTTACTAAAAATGTGCTCATCTTTTGCAGATAAATTGTGGAAGCTGATTCCCAGAGGCACGCCATGAAGGAACCATCACTCACAGGTCAAGACCACGTACAGATAAGGACAACCCCCGCTAAATTCTCCCTGACATCATCAGCTTAGGGGAATTTTGATTAGTGACCAGGACATCAGATTAATTCAATTAACACTGCTTTTTCAACATGAAATTATGGGATGTCATTCTGAGCCAATGCAAATTGATCCCCAGAGAGGGGTCCAGCACTTAAAGCAGAGAAGCACGGGGGGGGAGGAGAGAGGGGGGGTAACAGGAGCATGTCTGAGGCAGAGAGTGAGTGGGTTGGTTTGATTTAGTTTAGTTGATTTAGCCCCTTGTACCCGGGGGTTTCCTGCTGCTGGGTGGGTGCGGGGGGGTGGGGGGGGAACCGCCTCGTCAGCAGCGGGGCCGCAGAGAAGTGTCAATCCACAGCGCGCTGACCTGCGGAGCTACGGCAACAAAACCAACAGTCAGTGAGCAGAGGCCAGCTACAGGAGGACATCTCAGAGCCAGAGTGAATCAGTTAGACGGTTACTCACCACAACAAATACTCCTCAACGGGTTCCTTGAAGCCACAACTCTCACATATGACAGGGTTTACCCTGCCATTATAAGGCTTAGGTGCAGCACCCAAGCAGTTTTGGGCACCATCTCAGCCGAATGAATGTAAAATCATGAAAAAATAACTAAATGACTTTCCTCAGATCTAATGATTGCAGTTGGTCCCCAAGTGAGTGTTATTTATTTATTGTCTGCTCTAGCTATTCCAACGTTTTAGACACAGATATGGTAATAATAATGGTCCAAAATGATGTAAAATTGCATTTTATTATTTATAAATATTATTTAATTTATTATTGAAAAAGATCCCATTTTCTTGAGGGAGGACCCCTAAACCCTTTCACCAAATACGTGCACCCAAGTCTTCCACAAACCCAGGGAAAACGCTGTATGATAAATATTGATATATCCTGATGAAGATATGAGAACAGAAACGTTGTAAAAGTGAGTAAAGTGTGTTTGTTTTTTACCCTGCACACCTGTCAATAACAGTGTCTGGTGTGCAACAACAGACACTGTTATTGACAGCAAGAATTATTAACTGGGAGATTTAAACTTCTGCCGTGGGATCAGCTAATGCATTCAAAAGAAAAGACTCACCACTCTGTTGATGTTTTTTGAAGTACAAAAACACCAATAGTGAGTGTTCTTTCTGTAATAATAGCTCAGCTGGTGAAAGAAACATTCAGCGACGGCTAAAAATGACAAACTTGCTACCCGAATGTTTAATACATTTCTCTTTGCTACTAAACAAAAGTGAGAGAAGAAATAAAATTTTCAACAAGAGATTTATTAGCCTCTGAGCTTGGCGAATGCAGATATTTTTGGACCCAAAATGGAACAAACTATTGGACCCCACCCCTAAGCAGAGAGTTCATAAATCCATAAGGCTGTGAACTTAATCACCTATTTAAATTCTTCTCTTTGTGTAGGAAACTCTCTCAGCTCTGCTCTTGTCTGTGTGAATACAGGAGAGGGAGAGGGACCATCACTCTACAACAAACCTGGATGAAACAATGTCCTCGTTTGTGCTGACAGGATGTTGAACCTGAAGGGAAAATGTTTTCCTCTGTGTTGTTGACTCGGCACTCAACAGCTGTGCTTCTCTCCTGTTTGGCAGAATCCATTTTCTACCTTTTGTGGCGGCTCGACTCAATCTTTTTCCCCCACTGGGAGCGGGACCACAATGGGACTCGCTGCTCCGTAATGGCAGCTCGCCACTTCTGATTTCGCCTTGCATTCATATTTTAATTTCATTCCCATTTGTGGGAGAAAACAAACAGTCGAAGCACTGATGCTAAACGTTTCCCCATCATTTTAAAATGTTTCACGGCTACTGATCACAACAGATGAATTGTCTCGTCGGTGAGAGGGACTACTTCACTTGAACTGCCGCCTCCTTTTCCTTCAGGGATTAATTCCTTTAATACGTCTGTTAAATGATGTCTCTGTTTAACACGTCTGGCCAAAAAGGAACAACTTCCCTTCTGTGGATTGCTAAATCCTTTCTCGTCAGATACAGGCAGATATACAATAGGACACCTGAGACAGACGTCTCCTTTTTCGCCAATCCCAACCCAAAACTTCCCCTGCGGAAATCATCCTTCACTGGCCATCTGCTATTTCCACCACACTTGACCCAGATCCATAACATCCCTTCTCCCTTTTCCCCCATTTGGCTCTCAGCTTTCAGTCCTCTCGGTGCATCGTCCTTCCCAATTTTCCCCAGTCTCTCTCCCATATCAAGCTCCGGTTTCACAGTACTTTTATACCTTTGCATTCCCTCTCTCCCTTTTCCTTACTCTCTGCCCTCTGTTGTCATGTAAAGGTCAAATAAAAAACAGGGGAAGCATCCCCCTAAACAGGAAGCACAGGAGGAGGGGTTAGGGGGGAGGAGAGAGGAGGAGTCAATACCTTCTTCTGTGGTGCCGTGCTCCTCCCTCATGGTTAAGGAGGAGAGGGTGATCTTCAGCGTGAGTCGAGGGTCTTTGGTGCTGCAGACCCGGATGGCTGCGTCGGGCGCGCACGACTGCACCTCGTATTTGTCCTCAGTCATCGTCTGCAACACAGGGCTGCACGTTTTAATTAAATATTGAATATCACAGTCGCAACATTGACTCCAGCTGTTTGTTAAGAACGAGGAACTGCTGTTCTACTTTGTTCAGGAAAAAGCTGTGTAGAATCACTGGCCTACAAGTAAATTACTTCTTAAATATATTGAAATAAATATAATTATTTACCTTAACTGCAGAGATAAAAAGAAAGAAAGAAAAGGCCTTCATATGAAACACACTTATTTAAAGCTATAGTGCGTAGATTCTGTCTCCCCCATGAGGAATTCTAAGTAATGACAACAACACTGTCGGCCGGCGTGTCCACATGATACAAGCCTTACGTGATCGCGCCCCCACCCTTCCTCCACGCAGTTGCTAGAAGCCACCATAGACTGTTAACGTAGTCTATGGTAGCCACAGAGGACACGAAGGATTAAAAAAACATGACGGACTCTTCAGAAGCGGTAATTATCTTCACTCGAGTTTCTGCGCGGGATAATGTCAACAATTCACACTTAACTGATCACAGCTTTCATAATACGAATATTTTTTTTTTTTTTTTTTTTTTTGGTTTGAGTAATTTTTTTAAGACAAAAGTAAAAATTCTGTGCGGTCAGCTTGTTAAATGTGAATATTTTCTAGTTCCTTCTCTCCTGTGTGACAGTAAACTGAATATCTTTGAGTTGAGGACAAAACAAGACATTTGAGGACGTCATCTTGCGCGTTTGGGAAACACGGATCCACATTTTTCACCATTTTCTGACATTTTATAGACCAAACAACTAATTGATTAATCGAGAAAATAATCAACAGATTACTCGATTATGAAAATAATAGTTGCAGCCCTAATTTGCTGTTTATGTTGTTTGCTGTTGTTGTCTTGATAAACTCAGGATAATGTACCAACTCCATCAGTATCCTTTCAGTCATTCATTAGTCTTTGTTTACAATCTTCCACTTCTGCCGGGTTTTTTTGTTCACCGTTTTCAAAGAAACGCAACACTTCCTGCACAGATATTTCATGATAAAAGACTTCCACTTTAAGGGTGGGATTTTAATTTGAAACATACACAGAAAGAGCTGGGTTCATTGAGGGCATACATTATAATACATCATGATTTTCATGAAATCAAACCCCATTTGCTTTTTTTGAGAATTGACAGTATTTGTGCAATACAATATTTAATTGCTGAGAGAACTAAAGTAAAAACACAAACATGATTTGACATAAAAGTACTTAGGCCTACGACCTGTATGAAAGCAGCAAAAGGCACAAACTTTGTTTACGTGCAGCTTCCTTCCACATTTCATTCAGTTTCTGCCCTTGTTGTTATTGTCTGCCAATCCCCAGCACGCCACACTATCTGGTTTTTCCTCACGATTCGCGTTGCCTTCAGTGGCATGTTTTCAAGTGCATTCTCTCTCTCTCTCTCTCTCTCTCTCTCTCTCTCTCTCTCTCTCTCTACTGCGAGAAATGACCCCCCATCCATCACCACTCTGCCTGTCAATCCCCTCCCAGCTTGAACCAGGAAATGAGAGCTTCAAATGGTTTCCTCCATTGATGATGAAGTGCGCGCGGCAGATATGGCAGGTAATTAACTGAGATGGGCGCACAGGCAGCACGTTTAGGCTCTGTGTACGTCGAAACTGCTTTGTTAGCTAGCAGATGCTTAGAGAGGGGGGTGGGGCTCTGTGGATACTCATTTACAGGGTAGAGATATTTCGATAACATTATTTATACAACTTTTAGGGTGTTAAAAAACCCACATTGCGCTCGGGGTTGCCAGGAGGCATAACATCCAATTGAAATAACAAGTCAGCGTTGTAAAGAGCGAGCTCCGAATGGTCAAAGGTTAGGCTGTGAAGATTATACTGCAGTCTGGGCTTTAGACATCTCAAGGAGACAGAATGTCACAGATAAATCAAGTATAGTCTCAGCAGCACAGGCCACTTCCTTTTCATATCATATTCACTTCAAACCAGCTTGTCTGTATCTCTTCTCCTACTGACTAAAAATAATCCTTTCATCTGGCTTCAGAATAAAAAACTCTTTCTCCCTGAGAAATTATTTATTTCACCCACAAACCGTCTTGTGTACTTAAATTTTTTTTGTACACAAAGGAACTCTGTATTATACACTAAACTCATGACTTTATAGGAAATCATTTTTTTTTTTTTGATTTTTTGAATTAAGGTGGGTTGAAATATTAATATAACAATATATTTATTAGGGCTGAGTGCCGGTACTCAATACCTTTAAGGTTTGTCTCACATTGCCAGACCTACAGTACAGGCCAAAAGTTTGGACACACTTTCTCATTCAATGCGTTTCCTTTTTATTTTCATGACTATTTACATTGTAGATTCTCACTGAAGGCATCAAAACTATGAATGAACACATATGGAATTATGTACTTAACAAAAAAGTGTGAAATAACTGAAAACATGTCTTATATTTTAGATTCTTCAAAGTAGCCACCCTTTGCTTTTTTATTAATAAGGGAAATAATTCCACTAATTAACCCTGACAAAGCACACCTGTGAAGTGAAAACCATTTCAGGTGACTACCTCATGAAGCTCATTGAGAGAACACCAAGGGTTTGCAGAGTTATCAAAAAAAGCAAAGGGTGGCTACTTTGAAGAATCTAAAATATAAGACATGTTTTCAGTTATTTCACACTTTTTTGTTAAGTACATAATTCCATATGTGTTCATTCATAGTTTTGATGCCTTCAGTGAGAATCTACGATGTAAATAGTCATGAAAATAAAGAAACACATTGAATGAGAAGGTGTGTCCAAACTTTTGGCCTGTACTGTATCTCCACAGCGCTGTGTAGTAAGGTAGATAGAGACAGATACATTCCAGGATAAGAGAAAAAAAAACACTCTGGGCTGTTTGCATTTCTTTAAACCAATCACAATCGTCTAGACTGGCGCTAAGCTCCGGGCGCTAAGCTCCGGGGCTCCGGGCGCTAAGCTCCGGGCGCTAAGCTCCGGGCGCTAAGCTCCGGGCGCAGCGACGGTGGCTCTGCAAAATGGTCTCGGGAAGGAACTTCTTTTGGTTGAACATTTTGCTGCTCCGCAAAAGAAAACGCCACCTACAATATTAAATGAAGTGAACTGTTGACACATTACAGTAAGGTGAGCTATTTAAATTAGCTGTCTTTTGTACTGCCCTCTATCTCTGCAATAAGAAAATACATTTTCAGCGTGTAGCTTGCTAGCTCCAATGTTGTTGTTGTTTCCCGAAGCGAACAGTTTGAGAACTTATAGAACATTTCACTTGGATGAGTAGATCATTTTGTGACTGTAGTCCATGTCATGTTATTCAGCTAGTATGAGCCGGTGTGTTCACATATATTAATAGTGTAAGTCACTAAATGCACTAAATGCTTTGAATCTATTTTAACTGAAAAATATATATACTTTGTGATTAACATGTTTATTCTGATTTCTAAGTATCTTAGGTTGTATTATAAGTGGTTCTATTAAACCTTTCTTTATTACCAATTCTGTCTAAACATTTGTTAGAATTTCAACTTAATTTTAAAGCATGTTTGTATGATGCCTTGTTGTCCTGTGCATATCTGTTGGAATTTATATAGTTCTGAATCAAATATATTTTTTACAGAGAATGCAAAAGTACAGGGACATGTATCAATAAAATGTTTAAATATGTAGTGACAACCTGTGTGACAATATAATCTCAGAGCTTTCAACAGCATCTCAGTGATGATCAGTGATGGGTGATGTGGGAGACAAATGATCCTGATTTGTCTCCCACATCACCCATCACTGATCAAAAAAATATACCTATCACTATTAAACATAATATACTATCTATACTGTCTACATGTACCATTTGTATTATTAATATTATTATTATTATGTCCTGCTTCATGCCAGGCTGTCAGTCTCTTTTCCAATGTCACCAGTCAAACTCTCGTCCTTTTATCACACAGAAAGAACCTTCTGGTTGTTCTCTGTGGACGAGCGTTTCCACTGAACCTCGGATCACAAAGATGCCTTTTTAAAAGCCTCCCCCACCCCAAGGTTGCTTCATGGCTCATTGTGGATGTGCCAAACACTGCAGAGCAGAGCTGGAGGTGTGGCAGAGCGTACCTGGATCTGCAGGGGGAGGTTGGCGCTGATGGTGTACAGCAGCAGTTTGGTGGGTTTCTCCCTGCACATCAGCACCAGCTCCAGGTCCATGTCCCCTTTGATCAGCAGGCCTTTGGCCACCAGGCCGACACGTGTCACCCCGCACAGCGCCGGCGTGCCATCCGGCCTGAGGGCAGAGGGATGACAGCCGGCGTCAGATTCTCTAACACAATAACATGAGCCAACACTTAAAAATATTCTGCACCATTTGTATTTATTTATTTCTCTGTACATCTAACTGTGTCCTGTGCAATTTGCCATTTCATATTCATATGTATATATATATATATATTCTCCCCACCTGTAAATAAAAGTGTTTATAGTATACATATAACAGTTATTACTCTCTTCTTATTTTTTCTATTTCCTATTTTATTCTTTGTGTATTTTTGTTATTTGTTGTGCTACATTGAGCTGCTGTGACAAGTGAAATTCCCCATCGTGGGATCAATGTCAAAGTCGATCTGATCTTATCTTATCTTCTAACAGACATAGTGACGGCTCAAAACACACAAATACGGCCCGAGAGCCTCCGCTCTCTGTGGCTGCGAGCCGATTGTATTTTTAAATGTACAAATACGTCATTGCAACCATTAAAGGACAAGTTCACGTTCCAAGTCTTGATACAAGATTCACAATCCACATGAACAATGAAAAAAAATTTCGCTTTCTGGAATTATGTCTTCTCTCCATAGAGGCCATGAAGTGATTCCGTCCTAACGCATTCCTATGCGCTGTAAGACTTGAATTTTAGGCCTTCATTTGGATAGGACCGCTTAGACTTGAAAGGGAAGAGAGAAGGGGAACGACATGCAGCAAAAGGCCGCAGGTTGGAGTCGAAACCGTGGCCGCTGCATCGAGGAGTAAACCTATATATGGGCGCCCGCTCTACCAGGTGAACTAACCAGGCGCCCACGCTGTAAGACATTTTGAAAGTTCAGCTGAAGCTTATTATATGCATCAGCAGTAGTCATGTCAGGTTTTGCCGCTGCTAGAAACTTATGTGACTACCAAGAAGTATCCCTCATCTTTATAAACTAGAAGAATTACTGTAGCTTGACCAGCTGCAACTGTAAAATGCCTCCAACAAGTTAATACATCAATAATAATGAGCTGATAATTAGATAAACGGAAGATTATATCATGGCACAATGAGTACTTTTACTTTAGAACATTTTATCAATATTTCTGGACTTCTGCTTGAGTAAAGTCTGGGTATTTTCACACTTTGGTGTTACTATTTTTACTTAATTAAAGTATCCGAGGACTTCTCTGATGTGGCCAATCACAGCTACACAGATGCTGAAGCTGTGGCTGGAGTTGAAGGAAACATTTGTTTTTTGTTTTCTGGACATTAATCTTTGTAATAACATTGCTGCCTTGACCTACTCCTACGTATCAACAATACAAAATATTTTTCTTTTTTCTGTCCTGGATGTGACTTATTTGTATGAATCAGCTCCCAGCTGTATCTCCACAGAGATGCTTTGTTTAATACAGAACCTCTGTGTGCATGTTTAGGCCACGAGGCAAACGTTGAGAATTTATGACTGTTTGTCGAGCTTGTTTAATCATCCAATCATCACGTTCCCCTCCCGATGAAGATATACAGCAGAACACAGTTTTATAGAGGGGAGTGATCTGGCACTGTGCTGCAGAAACGGCTGAATATACAAAAATAAAACTGGAAGGAGCAATAAATTCACTTCATTTTACGCTCCGAGAACACGCCCACTTAGCAGTCCAATGCAGAACTGAACTGTAAGAAGAAAATATAGCACTATAATCAAAGCAGAGATGTTCTCGGGGGCTGTATGAACGGTAATTGGGTCACACTGAAACAACCGTAAAATAAGAGCACATTCAGCGGGACATACTTCGTCTCAGCAGCGTCTTCATCCGCCTTAATGTCTCCAGCCCCGGTGTCAGTGGAGGTCTTCCCTGAGGATGTGTTGAGGCCATCCATCCAATCAGAGACTTTCTTGAGGGCTCCCTCCACGGTGGACACCAGCGTCTGGACCGCCTCCAGCTCCTCCGGCGCAGGATAGATGCTGGCGTGCTTGGCCATGACATGGCGGTCGTCGTTTGCAAACGATCGGAATGACCTCTGGGTTCAGACGAGGGGAAAGAGAGACATTATCATTTCTTATCTCAGGCATGTTTTCATTGTGCAGTATGAATCACACAGAGTGAGCAGGTGGAGGTTCAGAGTAGGGCTAGGGCTGCACAATATGAAGAAAATATGGGATAACGTTGTTGAATATCGCAATAACAATATTATTTGTGTTGCGATAAATTAAAGTGTAGTGTAAAAACACTGTAAACTAGTTACCGTATTGGTCCTAATATAAGACGACCCTGATTATAAGACGAGCCCCCCTCTTTCAAGATTCATTTTTTGAAAAATATTTTTTGAAGACCAAATCTTGTTTTTATAAATAAAAATAATTTTATTTGAAAATAATTCTAATAAAAACACCTTTTAAATAAAAAAATATTTTCAATATCTTTTTAGATGAAAGTGTCACATATACAATATTTCCAAGGCCTTCAGCTGAATGACTGCTCTGGTAATGGGCATCCCATCATTAAGTTTTTCTGTCATGTAATCACACACTGTCCGGTCAATCTCTTGGAAGCGGCCGCTTTGAGGACCACGGTAAGATTCTCTCTGGCTGTTTGTATTTTTAGACAGTGTATCATCTCCATGACAACGCCTTGTTGTACTTCCGATCTTACGACTTTTAGGCTTTTTTGTAGCTGGATATATCATTTGTTGCGTCTAAGTATGACTGTGGATAACGTTAGTGATAGTGAGATGCTTGCTACAGTTACACATCTAGTGATGAATCGGCGAAAACCCATTTTATTTCTCCGCTTCACTGCGTTGTTCTAACGCTGCTGGGCGCTCCCTCTCTTCAGTCACTCTATCTGGCTTGACCATATAACGTTACCGTGCTGTCGGGCGGTCGTTGAGGCTCTGTCTAAAACTCTGCCATTTCGACCAGCTGTTTGTAACATAAAAATAAAATGGATTATGGATCATTTCATTTCTATAGTTTATAGCTGACTTCACCAGCTGACTTCTCTATTGGCTGTTGAAACCGATGACGTCCCTTACGTTCTGAAACCAGCCTCTGCGACTTGAACCGCTGAAGGTCTAGACCCCAAATATAAGACAACCCCACTTTTTCAGTTTTTTTCCTAGAAAAAAAACCCCTGTCTTAGATTCGGACCAATACGGGACTTTCAGGCTTATGAGGCTTCAGCAGTCAACTCAAATGGGTTCCTTCTAAAATTATTAATTTTTTCAATGCAGTTTTGCATAGAGGGGACTGTGGATTCTGTCCCCGTCTCTCCCTTTGTATTCGAACTAAGAAGGGATCTCTACACAGCCAGTATGGACAGAAGGAATGACTACAATAACTACTTTAATTAGGGCTGTACAATATGAGGAAAATATGTGATACTGTTGTTGAATATCGCGATAATGATATTACTTGCGATAAATAAACAGATATTAAAGTGGACTCAGTTCTACATTTCTGATGATTTCAGTATTCTGCTAAAATACAACACATTTCTTGTTGAATTTAAAACAAATGAAAGGAAATACTTTCCAACAGCTTTTATTGATCAACTTGAACATTGAATTGAATCTAAAAGGTTACATTTTTATTGCAGATTTTTACTGATATTTTCTTTCAACTAACATAAAAAGTCTCTGAGTGTCTTTCGCGGTATGTCGCAGCCTTTCGCGATGTGTGTATCGCAGCAGTTGATATCGCAGTAAAGATAAAAAATAAATTAAAAAAAACGATATATTGTACAGCCCCAGTTCAGAGTGAAG
The DNA here is from genome assembly GCF_010015445.1 of Perca fluviatilis. NCBI lineage: Eukaryota > Metazoa > Chordata > Actinopteri > Perciformes > Percidae > Perca > Perca fluviatilis. The sequence goes on from NC_053117.1 coordinate 34,673,031, forward strand.
CTCAAGGACGTTCAGAGAGGAAACATGTCCGCTCATCGACCTCAATGGACTTCTACAGGATCTAAACCTGTGGCCTTTGCAACTCATCAGTATCATTAATCAGCATACATGTCAGAGGGAATGTTCTGACAATGTTCTGAAGAGCATGTACTGACTTAATAAGTTAAAAGAGCCTGATATTTTTCATCTCAAAACACCCATCTGTCAAGTATATTATTTCTCTAGAATATCAAACATCAAAGTTAGTCAGGAAAACATTCTCAGTTATAGATTTATTGGCGCTTACCACCTAAAAATGCAGCCTACCTGCTTTACTAGGATCAGATTTTATTGAGAGTTGGGTTTTCCTTGCAACTCAAGCAAACAACCCAACAACCGTCATCAGATTTCTTCTGTCAACCTCGACCCCATCTAACACCTTTGGGATGAACTGGAACGCCGACTGTAGGCAAGACCTGTTCCCCTAACATCAGTGCTTGACCTCACTAACGCTCTTGTGGCTGAATGGGGAGAAAATCCCTGGAGCTCGGTTATAAAAATGTGGTGAAAAACCTGACATGTTTTAACAATTTCCTCCATGCCTGATGTCTAACTGTCAAATGATATTTCATTTACATTCAGCTGCCTTTTATCTGCTATAAAAGCAGCTCACTCAGCGGTTTTAAAGGCCATCCATACTGAACAATGAGAAAAGTGGTTTGATGGTTAAAAGAAGGATTAGCATCATCATCATGATTCACCAAAGCAATGCTGCCACTGGGACGAAATCCAGAACAAATCCAGAGGAAAATAAAAGTCTGTAAACTTGAACACACCGTTTTTAATTCAATGCCTGGTGTTGGTGTTGTTTTCCCTCAACTTCCTCCTCCGACACTCGTTTTCGGTGTCAGAGAGGCTCCTCGCAGTCTGCACGATGACAGCAACACCTGAAGCGACCGGTGCTGCTGCCAATCTCTGCGTGGCCTAGATACAGCCGCCGTTACTTAACATTAACATTTATGACATGTACTTAGAGGGATAGAGCCCATCTCTGTGAGGGGGGGGGGAGGCGGAAAAAAGGCTGATGGGCAAAATTAGCTCGCTGCTCCTTTTTACAAGCCCGAGTGCGTCCGCCCGTCGACCGAGCATCACACCAGGCTTTCAGTCCAGGGTCAAACTGCTACCTCTCTCAATCATCCCGTCCTCTGCTACTCCTATCCTCTCTTTTTTCCCTTTTTCCCTCTCTGCCCCCGCAGCGTGTAAGCACACCCTCATTACGGTGAGTTATTTATGACGCTGCTTTAATAATTCATGGCCACGGCTCTCTGGGGCTTGTGCTGGAGTTGCGAGGGTCATTCATCACGACCTAGCTAATCTCTCGCTGAACTGCCAGGGGCGTTGGAAGCGGTGTAGTGGCAAGTGTGGGCAGCGTCAACAACCATAACGCACGCACACACACACACACACACACACACACACACACACACACACATTAACAAGATCTAAATGAAAGATTAAGACTTTTACGGCCTCAACACTGATTCTGGACGCCGGCCCGGCATCAGAATCGCTCCTTTTATTTGTTACGTACGAGACAGCTGGGTGTTCAGGCTCGCGCCGCAATTACAGGATAATGACATTCACTACTTTAATTAATTGCATTGCAGGGTTTGTCGTCGGATGCCATTTACTTCAATCTGACACACACATCAGAAATAATTCCTATCACATTTTCTTTTCTCTCAGGAGGACAGCTGACGTATAGCAGCTTGGTTTACAGTATATATATATATGAAGGGCACTGAGCATCTGTGAAGGCAACAGAAAACCAGCACACACACAGACTTCAAAAGGACATTATGCAAGGATTATTTTCTTCATACAGTTTTGTAAAAATAAAATAGATATTTATCTCCATCCGTGTGCCTGTAAATGCATCATGATATATACAGGAACATATAGGAAAGGATGCCATTTAATTACTTAAAGTCTACAAGAAAAGATCAAGCATACTTTTTCTATTGAAGACGAATTGTTTCAACTGCTTTTTTTATGAAAATGTTCTGGTATGGAATTTCAAACCTCCACACCAGACCCTTTAACTACAACCGACAAAAAAATCCATACAACAACAAATATACCACAATATACATGTTTAAGGTCACAATAATAATTGCACAAATCAGCTTTTTGTCCATTTTTAAAAAGGGCCTGCATTACATCCTCTGGAAGCTCTGTCCATGGGTTTACTTTACAAAGTGTTCTGACGATACTATGGCAACAGCCTCAGAAGACGATCATCCAAAAGCTCTCAACCTAAATTTTTTTCTCCAGAAATCTTACATTTATCTTTGGCAACATCTGTAGAGGGCATAAATATGGGTTATAAAGTAGGTAAAAGCAGGACCACTAATGGTTGAGACTACACAGCCCAATAGTAGGGACAATTGATTGTTTTATCCCGTGTAGTAGGGCTGCAACTAATGATTACATTTGTCTATGTCTAATCTGTTGATTATTTTCTCGATTAGTTGTTTGTTTGGTTGACAAAATGTCAGAAAATGGTGAAAAATGTCAATCAGTGTGTCCTATAGCCCCCAGATAACGTCCCTCAAATGTCTTGATTTTTGTGTACAACAGGGTGATCTTTATTCCATCATAGAGCAGTAAACCCCCTGAAACGCCAGGAATATAAACTTCACATTTAAGGCTTGCGAACCACAGAATTTGCACATTTCGCTTCTAAAAAACAATACTCAAACCGTATAAATCGACATCAAACTATTCGGGCGACACTCTTTATAGTTGACAACGTAATCAATCCAATTTACGCTGGCAGCTTGTTACAAAAGGAGCTAAACCCAGATCTTGTATCTTCAACACATCTCTTCACAACTTATCTTCTCACCAATCCAGTGTAGTAACTTAACTTAAAGATATTATAACACTTTCTTGCAGAATGCACTCAACACATTACATCGCAGCACCTTCCATTCATGTGTAACATCAAACAGCGTCCCACGGGCAGTGTACGTGCAAATTAGTTCCGCCCCAAGCTATTCAGAACATTATGTAGAGACATAACATTTATATACACATAAACTATATAATAACTGTACTGAAGTTACATACCACATTAATGAAATATAATGCATGTTAATGAACTGACGGCAGTTACACTCCCACCAAAATCCTTAAGAGATTTTATTTATCACGCAAACGTAGGAACTGCACTGTGAATTTCACGTAACCCTTTATCACTTAAATTGTAAAGATTAGACCTTACTACAAATTCACCTTATCTTAGTCTATTAAAACTGGCCTCAGATGCGCCAAAAAATAACCAAGAGAGAGTGCAGGACAGTGCTTCAATCCGCCTCCACTAGTGTGACAGTTTTCTGGATTGGACGCTCAAGGTAAGTAGGTTTGGACAGACGTTTTCCCTTTGCATCAAGAGTAGGGTCACTAATCAGTAACTTCAGCCTTCTCACTCTCCCATCCTTTCCTGGGAGCACTTCAGTTACCTTTGCCAACTTCCAGTGGTTACGTGGGGCCATGTCGTCTTGCAGAAGAACAATGTCATTGACCCGTGCATTTCTTCTGACCTCTGTCCACTTCTGCCGACACTGAAGATTTAAGAGGTATTCCTTCCTCCATCGCACCCAGAAGTTGTTGGCAAGGAGCCTGCCGACCGCGACATCTTTTACGGAGATATAAGTCTTCCTTAACAAAGTTCCCGGAGGTGGAGAGAGTATAGTGGACTTCATAGTTAGAATATGGTTTGGCGTCAAGGGCTCTGGGCAAGATGAGTCACTCCAGATAATCAGTGGTTAAAGGTCTGCTGTTCACAACAGCCATGACTTCATACAAGAATGTCCTGAGAGAGGAGTTGTCAAGTTGTCTGGGGGAGGGCTCTAGAATTGAGGTCAAGACACTTCTGATGGTTCGAATTTGTCTTTCCCAAACACCTCCCATATGACTTGAGGCTGGCGTGTTCATGACAAACTCACATCCTTGTTCCTTGAAGCTCTCTTTCTCCATTGCTCTCAACGCATCTCCAAACTCTCTTGCGCCAACAAAGTTGGTGCCGCGTGCGCTGCGCCATATTGCCGTATTGGTCCACGGATAGCAATGGCCGCGCGGTGCATTAATGAAAGAGTCAGTGGACAGATCGCCAAGCATCTCAATATGCACTGCTCTAGAAGACATGCAGGTAAGCAGTAGTCCATGCGGCTTTAACTCCTTTCTTCCTTCCTTAATGTAGAATGGTCCAAAACAATCCATCCCACAGTAAGTAAAGGAGGTGCCACTTCCGTACGTTCAACTGGAAGATCTGCCATCTTCTGTTCTTCTGTTGGTCTCCTTGCCTTTCTACACCTCATGCATCTGTAAATATGTGGCGACACTGCTTTGCTGCATCCTAGAATCCATATTCCATTGGCTCGAAGCTCATTCATTGTCATTGCCCGTCCTTGATGAAACACTTTCTCATGGTAGTGTTTTATGAGCAGTGATGACAAGTGCTCATCCCGTGGAAGAATCGCGGGGATGTTTAACATGGGATGAAGGGGCTGCATGAGTCAAAACGTCCTCCCACTCTGAGAATGCCTTGCTTGTCCAGGAATGGACTTAGTTTTTGCAACTTGTTCCCTTTTTTGGATCTGATCCCCACTGCTACACTTCAGATACTGGAGGTCTTGAAAAAGGCTGGCTTCTTGGACCATCTTTATAATGCTCAATTCTGCTTCTTTCCTTTCATGCAAAGTAGAGGAATCGGCTGAATGTTGCTGAAGACCCTTGACTTGCTTTGCTCTGCGCGGAGCCTAGCTATGGCTCTCACCAGTCTACGACCAATCTGAAAAACTTATGCAGGTGATCCATGAGTGACCTTTCCTCCTTGGCTTTGATGTCATGCACAAAAGCCTGCTTGAGCTCTGGATCAGCGCTTAGGGATTTCTCCCACCATGACATCCTCACGTGGAAGCTCTTCCTGCCATAGGAAGGCTGGTCCTGTAAACCAGTTGGACGCCTTCAGCTGCAGTGCTGAAAGACCCCTGGATGCATGGTCTGCAGGATTATTTTCAGAAGCTACATAGCGCCACTGAGCAGATGCTGTGCTTTGTTTGATTCGCTGCACTCTGTTGGCCACAAAACATGGAACCTCCTGGCGTCATTATTGATGTATCCGATGACAACCTTAGAATCCGTCCAGAAGAATTCATGGCGGCAGTTTACTTCAAGTTCTCTTTTCAGCAAGTCACTAATACGAACAGCCACGACCGCTGCGGACAGCTCCAATCTTGGTATGGTAGTGACCTTGGTGGGTGCAACTCTTGACTTCCCCATAACTAAGGAACAATGGACTTCTCCTGTCGTACTGACTGCTCTGAGATATGTGCACACGCCAAGCCTGAGGTGCTAGCGTCCGAGAAATGATGAAGCTCATAATGATGAACCTTAAAGCGGCTGGAACGTAGCATCTTGCTATCTTCACGTCAGCCAGTTGTTTTAGGTCCAAAAGCCAAGATTCCCACAAGGGTCTCAGTTCTTCAGGTAAAAGCATCATCCCAATTAAGTTTGTCTCTGCACATCTGCTGCAGGATCTGCTTTCCTATCAAAATGAAAGGTGCGGCAAAGCCAAGTGGGTCATATACTGAGGCCACTGTGGACAACACTCCTCTTCGAGTGAATGGCTGGTCCTTGACCACCACTCTGAACTGGAACTGATCCAAAGCCACACACCACTGAACTCCGAAGTGCCCTTTCCACTTGGGGCTGTTCAAAGGCCAGGTTTAAGTCCTTGGCCTTTTGCATGTTCTACTTCAGGGATTGTGTCAAGTACTTCCTTGCTGTTGGAGACAAACTTATGAAGATGAAGTTTGCCCATGCTGCAGAGGTCTCTTGCTTCTTTAACCAATTGAATTGCTTGGTTCTGGGTTTCTGTCGCTAACCCATCATCCACATAAACGTTCCTTTGAATGAACCTGACAGTTTCCTCACTAAACCGTCCACGTCCCTCTGTGGCAAGGTGTTTGAGCCCCGTAGTTGGCGCAGCCTGGGGAAGAGGCTGCCCCAAACAGGTGAACTTTCATCCGATAGACGAGGGCTGTAACTCCAGGTTTCCACCGTCCCACCAGAGAAACCTCAGGTAATCCTGATCGTCTTCCTTGACATGAAATTGGTGGAACATGCGTTCAATGTCACACAATAGCCACCGCACCTTTACGAAAACGGCAGAGTACTCCCACTAAGGCGTTTGTTAAATCAGGACCAGTCAGCAGATGGTCGTTCAAAGAGGTTTGTTGAAACCTTGAAGCACAGTCGAACACAACGCGTATTTTACCAGGCTTCTGTGGATGATAAACCCCGGTGTGGGATGTACCATACTGGGGATTTATTCAAGCCTTCCAACGGGACTTTCTCAGCATCTCCACGACCTATTGTTTTGTTACGCCAAAGGTTGTGTAGTCCTTATAGTACTGCTGGTTTCTTTTCAACTTCCTTTCCAGGCATTTAAGACGATGCACAGCACACAGCTTGTTGTTGGGTAAGCTGGGCCTTTCTCGCGCTGAATGGCAGTGGCATTCGTAGTGACCATCACTCTTGAGCCTTGCGTCGTTTCTTCATTTTAGCCAGGAATCCAAGATCCTCTTGGGATATTGGGCCATCTTCCGTTGCCCTCTCGCTGAAGTCAGATTCGAGGCGTTGATTATTTCGAGGGTGAGACCATTTCCTTAATCTGTGTTCTGTGAACATAGTGCACTTCACATGCAAGGTCGGACCAGGGCTGCAAACTTGGGGTCACCTGCTTCACAAGTACATGATGACTCACTCCAATCAAATCTCCACAGTCAATGTGAGGGTTGCCGTTAGCCAATCACACTCCAGCCTAAGTCTGTTTTTGTGTAAAGAAGGTTGATGTTCTTCGCCAGACACCACTTGTCTTGGAATCAGTGCCTGAGGACAGTTGTATCCAATAAGCAGACCAACATCACAACTTTGTAGGGGCGTTCAATCTCACGGCATGTGTTCTAGGTGAGGCCAAGCCTTTGCAGTATTTGGAGTGGGAATGTGATCTCTATTCGCAGGAATAAATTCTCTTGAGTAAACATCCGGCAGGGGTATCGTTTTGTCTGAGTAGAATCCTCTTACCTGCAGGTCTGTAAGTTTCTGACAAGACACTCTGGCATTCCTTGAAGCCATCGTTGACAACCTTAATTGAACTGGCTCACTCCTGGTGTTAAGTGCTTCTGCGGGGTTTCTTTCAAGATGAATGTTGTATCACTTTGTGTGTCAAGAAGTCGGTATACAAGTACTTCGCGCTTTGCTCACTGCTGGTTGACACCCACACCGGTATGATCGTGGAGGTGTGCGCCTCCTAATGCCTTGCATAATTGTGTTGGATGTTGCTCCACCCGACACACTAATTACTTGCACTTGAGCGCTCTCTGTCCTCCCTTCCATGGAGTTGTCGCTGTCAACAGATCTGTCGTGGCCTGTGTATGACCGTGCGTCTCTCGTGCGATTTTCATGAAGGCATGTTGGATGGTGTTTTCTACACATGTCACAGACCTTTCGCTTTTCACATTCCCTTGAGCGGTGCCCAAGCTTCAGGCATCCAAAGCATAACTTGCTCTCTCGTACAAACTTGTGTCGCTCAGGTACTGCTTTCTCCATAAACTTGTGACAAGTATCCAAACTGTGATTGACTCTTTCACAGAAAATGCAGCTTGGTGGCACATATCCTTCATCTGAAATTGTCGCTAACACCTTTCTGCTGGGGCTTCTATTCCTTTGGGCCTTGATCTTTTCATTTTCATTTGGTTTTAGGGCATGCAAGGATGTAATTGGATTACATGCGATTCTGGCTTCGCGTGTGAGGAATGTCACAAACTGATTAAAACTTGGAAAAGTTTGACTTTGCTCTTCCACTTCCATAACCTTCCTATTCCACCTTGAGGTTAACCAATCTGGAAGTTTGGTGAGTAGTTTTTGATTTTCATTGCAGTCGTTCAGCACGGCAAGTCCTTTGATCTGAGACATCGCAGCCTCACAGCTGCGAAGGAAGTCAACAAATTCCTGTAATTCCAGACTGCTTTTGGGATTGATCTTGGGCCACGCATTGAGTCGATCTCTGAAGGCCTTGGCAATGAGAAATGGATTTCCATATCTTTCTTCTAAGATTGTCCATGCAGAGATGTATGCCGCCTCAGTGCCCAGCAGAAAGTAGCTTTCAATTGCCTTCCGTGCAGGTCCAGCAACATACTTTGAGGTAATAGATCTTCTCTTCCGCTGGTATATTCTTTCTGTCAATGAGAGTTTGAAAGGACAACTTCCAGTCATTATACCGGAGTGGGTCACCATTGAACACTGTTGGCTCAGGCACAGGAAGACGATTAGCTGCAACTGATTCTGCAAGCGCTCTAATTAGAGCTGTGGTGCTGTCTTCACACCTTACAGGCTGTTCACCTTTTGGAAGTGGACAGGGCTTCATTGGGTTAATTTTATACTTGACATCTTTCTTTATTTTCAGAGAACTACAGTTATGGAGCAGCTCATCTATATCTTCATCTGAGCATCCACTTTGTGCGTATGCTTGCTCTCGTGCTTTTGCAGCATTTAATTTCTTGAGTGTCTCTAGTCGATCTATCTCTGCGGCTTGGCCTCTAGACTTTGTCTTCTCTCTGCATTTTCAGCTTCCTGCTTGGCACGCTAACTGTGCAGCGGCAGCCTCTTGCTCAGCAAGCGCCCTTTCTTTTCTTCAGCTTCAAGTCTTTGAAGTTCTCTGAAATGTTGCTCTTGTTCTATTAAGATCTTTAGAGTAGCTTGATTAGCAGCTGCCTCAGCAGCTGCATCTTGTCTCTTAACTAAGGACAAGCTTGAGTGTCTTGAGCTGGATACTGAGCTACTTCGCGCTTTTGAGCGGTTAGACTTTACACTTTGTGTAACATGCCTCAACAGTTCAAACTCTGGTTTTCCACGATCTTCTTTCTCATTATTTCCCTTGGTCTCCACAATTTCCTTTGACCTTGCTTCACAGATGTCTATCCTGCGACGAATTTCTGGATGCGGTGTGCAGACACGCCACGTGTTTCATAAATGACATGCAGCTCCATGGAGGCTTTCCCCATCTTAGCGGGGCGTTCCTGTAGCAGGTCATTTGAACAACATGTATCAAAGGCTAATGTGGCATCTTTAGCAATGATCCTCCATTTTTCGTAGCTTAAATTAAAGCGGCGCTCAAGTTTTTTCACTGTCGTTCCTGTAATTCTTGGCCCTTTTCCGTTAATTTCACATGCGACTCTATGGCCTTGCAGCGTCTCTTGAGGGAGTTGGGTATCATATGCTTCATCTTCAGTTGCGTGTGGCATTGCCCTTTCATCTGGCATGGGACAAAGTGGTTCTTCAGAAGGGTTCTCCTTGCAGGGCTGCTGCACAGTGTCTACCACACCCTCTCTGGCATCCTCAAAAAAGGAAAGTTTACTTCTGACATTTTAGTTAGCTTTCTTTACTTGGATATGAGATTAAGTCTAGCCTTTCTCAGAATATATAGGCTAACTATCTAATTCCCCTTTTCTTTCTCTTTTTTTTATTTACTTATTTTTTATCTTAGCCATACTTGCAAGTTTTAGTTTATGATTGCTTTCAGAAATGAATAGTAGCCTAATAAAATAACATAACCTGTAAATATTCTTCCTACCTTCAACAAAGGCTTGTTGAGCGCTATTCTAATTCTACAAGGCCACTGGTTTTAAGATGAGAGAGTGTCTTGGTGAATAAACTGTTAGTTTACTTAAATTTCAAAATCCCTAATTGTTGTTAAGAGATATTACCACTGCTTATTAATACCTTTAAACACATGTAGCTTACAACTAATTGTTACACTCTTGAAAAAGCTTTGACATTGCCTGAATATCTGTGAGTCTATTAAACAACAAACAAGCCACATCAACCATATTACAATATGCAGAATGAAAATAACATTGCAAAACGTGGGAAATGCAGAAAGGCAACAGCCTTAAATTGTCTCTTAATTGTAGCCTAATACTTCTTAAAAGAGTCCTTTGAGCTCTTGGATGAAAACGTTTGACAAGCACTTAGAGTTAGTATGCGTTTTCAACTACAGCCAACGTCAACTTAGTGGCACCTGAACCTTCATGCAGGCCGCGGTAAAACGTCTCCTTCGAGCCGCTTTGTCCTCGGATGACACTGGAATGAAATGCGCTACGATGACGTGGGCTTGATCCTTCCCGCTTGCTTCTCCATGTAGTCTCTCAAATGCGTCGAGTTTCACTGTAGCTCCCCAGTAACGCGCGGACACACGATGTTTAGTGAAAAACAGGGTGATCTTTATTCCATCGTAGACCATCAATCCCGTGAAACTGCCAACAAACAACACTTATCACAGCTGCTTGCCGTAACCACATTGCAACACAAGCTTACTACGTTAACAAAGCAAGCTATAGAGCTAAGTTAGCTAAAACATGTAAACATTCTCAACGTACCTCGTTGGCAGCTTGTTACAAAAGGAGCTAAACCCAGATCTTGTATCTTCAACACATCTCTTCACAACTTATCTTCTCACCAATCCAGTGTAGTAACTTAACTTAAAGATATTATAACACTTTCTTGCAGAATGCACTCAACACATTACATCGCAGCACCTTCCATTCATGTGTAACATCAAACAGCGTCCCACGGGCAGTGTACGTGCAAATTAGTTCCGCCCCAAGCTATTCAGAACATTATGTAGAGACATAACATTTATATACACATAAACTATATAATAACTGTACTGAAGTTACATACCACATTAATGAAATATAATGCATGTTAATGAACTGACGGCAGTTACAGTGTCCTAAAGCCAAAGATGACTTCCTCAAATGTCTTGTTTTGTGTACAACTTTACTGTCATAGAGGAGTAAAGAAACCAGGAATATAATTCACATTTAAGAAGCTGGAATCAGAGAATTCTGACTTTTCGTTTCTAAAAACAATACTCAAACCGATAAATCGATTATCAAAATTGTCGGCGATTAATTTCATAGTTGACAACTAATCAATCAATTTATGCAGCTCTCCCGTGTAGCGTATCGTAGTGGACGACAACCAACGCCACATCTGGGACACCTCAGGACCTCCCGACAAAAAGACAATTATTCCCCAACGTGTTTCAGAGACTTTGACCATTAGGAGCACAGAGCCGGTGCCTTGCATAAGAGCACCTTGGCAGTGCCCAGGAGGTGAACTGGAAACTCTTTAGCTACCAGTCCACACTCTGTATTTCGGTCTGTACAGGGACCTGAACCGACCCTCCGGTTCCCAACCCAACCCCCTACGGACTGAGCTACTGCCACCCATGTATGACTGTGATCGCCAAATCTGACACAGTGACCATCTCAACAGACAAAAATACTGTGTAGTCTCTGAACCAGACACAAGGAAGACCGAGCTAACAGCTGAGGACATGAATCTTTGTCTAAAAGTCATGCTAAAAGTCAAAGTCAAGTTTTTATAAGTGTTATCCCATTTTCCACTCCTAATGTGGAGATGTCCCTACAACTGGAGGTCTTTTAGATGGGTTGCATCTAGTTTTTTTTTTTCTTTTTTTAAATTGTACTTACTTGTTAAACACAAGCTTTCCAACAATCTGACACAACCACCATTTTAATTCTGACTTAACATCCAACTAACCTGACTGACCTGAAACTGAAACTCCAGCCACACTTGGGAGTATAAAGAACAACTTTACGGTTATACAAATGTGTTTCAGCTTGTGACTTTCATCAGGGTCATCAAAAGAAACGTTTCCATTGGTAACGGCTTATCAATGTGTTGTATGACGACCTTAAAAGGAGGCCACTATCTGAAACGGAATTGTGTTGCTGGAGTTTTGCATCTTCAGATTTGTCCTTTCTCTGTGCACCTTGAAAGAGGTGACGTTATAACAGAAATCTTCTAACCTTTGTGGATTTTCAGATGTAGTGAGCGAGCAAACACAAAATTGCAGATCCTGAGTTTTTTGTTGACCACAAGCAGAAAAAAAAAACACAGTCCGCTAAGTTCCGCAGATTTTCGTTCTGGATCGCTGCTGAAAACTGTAAAAGAAAAATCCATAGATTCTGTTTGGGCCTGCTCATCACACACGAAACCATCAGAGGAAACCAAATGTTCTTTTCTTAGTGACCATGGTCTTATAGGAAAATCACATTTTTAGATGTTGAATTTAGTATTAACTAGTGCTGTGGCCGTTGAAAACGGGTTGATTGCTTGGCCTGTGGTGTTGCTGCCTGTAGAATTTATCAAAACCAAAGTGTACCCCAAAATAACTTACAGAAGGACCCTGAACCACTTATTATGCAACTCCACTGTATCCTACTATCTATTGACTTAGTGTAGGCTACCTCTACATCAGAGGAAGACATAGGCGCCGATACCATGGGTACCGTGGGTATGAGTTCGAGCACCCACGGAAAATACAGAGCACCCACTGAGCACCCACATGCCAGACTGCCAGTAGGCTACATTCATTTAAAATTAAACATTGCAATTGGTGCTAAGTGGAGCGTCTGTCATAATGTGATTGGTTATGTCGCTGTCAGTCCCCTGCTCCATATCCTATCCACATCCATATCCTATCCACCAATCACAGCGTCTCTTGGATGAAAACGCCTCCGTCCCCCCCACAGTGCGTGCATGTGCGTTAAGGTAATCAGAGTGAGAATTAAATGGACACATTTGTTATTAAAAAAGCAAAGCTAATGATGCAAGTGCATCGACGACATCCACCACCAGTGCAGAGAGTTCTTAATTTCCCACGAAGCTGATCGCGGTTGATAGGCTACCCCAGAGCCCGGGCTGGACCCTTGATCAAGCGATTTATTTATTTTTTTAAGCCTAATTGGGTGGGGAGAAAGCTATGCCATAATCAGAACTATTATAAATATATATATATATAGTAGGTGTGTCAATCGATTAAAAAAAATTAATTAATTGCACAATTTGCTGTAATTAATCGCAATTAATCGCTTTTTTAAATTGAGACTGAAGCTTGTAATAATGGATATTTAAATGCTAAATCACTTAACTTTGCAAATATGAAGAAAAAAACAAACAAGGAAAGGTTCTGCTAAGTTCAGAATGTTTAATATCTTTCAGAACAACAGCAGCAACAATTTGGCTTAGTCCTGCTGAAGGCTGCTGGAAACGGCTAGAAACTGTCCGACTTGAGAGCAGATTTTTGTCACCGCCCCCGGCTGCTGTCGCCTGCTCTCGTCTACTTTACAGGCGAGGCGCAGTTCATCTCCAACGAGCCTATGTTCAGTCGGCGGCAGGGCAGTCGGGACTCACCCGGAAATGGCGAGCGGAATGAGGTGACTAGTCTCTCAAAATCTGACGAAAATCTTCTAAACTGACCTTTGCTGATCTGAAATGAAGACAGATTCAGCAACTGCATGGCCTATTTCTCGCTTAAAATGTTTTCAGAAACATGTTTCAGTGAATTATTTTAGTACAATATGAGATCGTATTCTGAACGGCCGCCATGACAGTCTGGCTTTGAATTTACGGAGAAAACAAACCCATGTGACGCGTTCGTCCAATCAGCTGCCAGTTTTCATTACTTGGGCAACAATACAGAGTAGCGCCGCCTGCTGTTATGTAGACGTATTACGTTTCTCAGCCGCCACATGAAGTAAACAAACACAGCTGCGTTCATTTCGTTAATTTTTTTTAACGAGTTAAATATTAAAAAATTAACGCGTTAATTTTGACAGCCCTAATATATAGGCTATATAAAAGTAACAAATGTGTACTAAAGTTAGGCTGCAGTTACAAAATGCAACATGTGTCATGCGCGGAGTCTCCCCTCTACTCACACGCATCACACCGGGCCTGCTGGGCTGAATAAACAAACAGCACAGTTTACATGCTTCGTCCTTGTTGCATTATTCTAAACAGATTTCTGCAGTTCAAACAACTCGGAATTGTAGTTGAGAACGTCAGTTATAACGGCCCACGTGTTAAAAAGTTTTGGTTTAAAATCGGGCTCGGGCTCATAATTACAGTTAACGTGTCGCGTCGGGCTCGGACACAACGTGCTCGGGCTGGGTCGGGCTTGATTTTTTTGGGCCGATCTAAGCTCCAGTGGTCAGTTAAACTTCTCATCTCCAATCCTATCTGTATTTGTGAGAAGTGGCGCTGGCCTGAGTTGAAACTTTACGGCTTTATTATCGAGTTAATAGTGTGTTTGTATCGGCCGCTGTCCGTTTCCTAAGGTTCTGAAATGCAAACATTTTTTGACTACTTTTTTACAGAGAATATTGCAGAATCAGAATGTAATCACAAAATATCACAATTAAAATGTGGAGTAATCAGACATAGCGTCATGGACTCATGGCAGTGTGCTACCCACCCTGCCTGTTATGCGAGCTAAAGAGCACATATCTGCGATCATCAACCACCAGAACCGGACTCTGTGTGTGTGTGTGTGTGTGTGTGTGTTGTGTGTGTGCGCGCACACGCACAGAGAGAGAGAGAGAGAGAGAGAGAGAGAGAGAGAGAGAGAGAGATACACACTGTACAGATATGTCTCGCTTTATAAGATAAATAGCCTGCCTATAAGTGACATCACGCTCTGTCTGCACTTGTTGTAGCTGGTTGTGCTTTGCATATGTGGGATTCTGTAATGTCCTTAAATTCGGGAATTGTCGTTTGTTTATTCAAAGTCAAAGACAGTCCAAAGTAGTGCTACTTTGCACACATTTTAGCTGCCAAAGCTCTGCTGCTCTCTCTCTCTCTCTGCTTCTGCTCCTGCTCACTCAGTGAGTAGAGGGGGGAGTGGCCAGCGGCTAGAGCGGCAAAAGCCAATGTGTGCTTCTTTTACCAATATATATTTAACGATATCTTTTGCATTTCTAATCCAAACAACGACAAACTTGGTACTGCACTTACTCGTGCCCATAGCAAGACACCTGTTGAAATCCATTGGACTAACGGTTCGAGAGATATGCGCTTAACACTCAGACAGACGGACAGACAGACAGACGATAGATGGATAAAAGTGACCATTATAATTAAAAACTATAGTGCAGTATTCACATAAGACATTTAGGATTCATCAAAATCTACAGACAAGTTTAAGATCGAATGACGTAAGTCATGTTGCTGTGGCCTGGCCTCTATTCATATTATGTTTTGAGGTTGTTGTGTTTTTTTTTGTTTTTTTGTTTTTAAAATCAAACTGGTTTGGGATATTTTCAGACCTCACACTCTATGAATTTATTTGTCCAAACTTCTCACTCAAATCCTTGGGGGATGGTCTGTGTTGTGGTGTAAGGGGCAGAATACTCATCAGTACCTAACAATGGAGAGAAATCTACATCAAGGGCCTTTTTTTAACGATCTAAGCGCACTGCGCTAAACGTGTGGCGCAGGTGCGTTTTGCGCGACACGTACAAATCCACTTTTGCTAGTTTAACGGGGGGGGGGACAAGGGTCTGTGTGCCAGGCACATTCAAAAGGTTCAAAAGGGTTGTACTTAGTGTCTTAATTAATCATAGGTGTGTTTTGGGTGTAACATGCAATAAACCAAATCAGAGTGTCATCTCCCATTCCCTTTAAAAGTAGGGGTGGGAATCAGATAGTCAAGCAGACAAACTGACCAACACATATATAATAAAAGATCGATACTTGGCGCCTGTGAATCGATACAGTATTGCCACAGAAAATATTGCACCCCTATGTAAAACGCAGGCGTGTTTGTACCTTGGTGCATTGCTATTATGATGGAGGATTTGCTGAGCAGGAAGGAGAAATTTTCAGGAGAAGAAACTGATCTGCTCGTGTGTGAAGTGAAAACGCACGAGAGATCATATAATACTATTTCACATTGTAATGTCGATTAATTACGACTTCATTACAATTTAGTAAAGGCGGACCGCCGATAATAAATATATATATACCTGAAACACTGGTATGCTACATTTATTTACCCTCCACCGTGGCTGGTAGGTTGAGCAAATTCACCATTTTTATAATTTCCATCCCTGATGTCAAGAATGCACCTGAACACACCTCCCTGTAAGACCAGCACGCCCATGGGCGCACAGATTGGCACAGGTGCATTTGCCATTTAAACAACGTGGGCGACTGGAAATTGACAACTGCGCCGGGTGCAAGATAGGGCCCCTATAGTTCGATTGCTCTGGTCTGAATCAGTGGATGAGTTGGTGTTTCAACACACTTCTTTTTATCCTGCTGCCTGAAACACTCCAATAGGTCTACAATTCTTTATTTTGTCTGAAAGATAATCAAACTCTAATCCCGAAATTACACCAACTGTGGAACGGCTGCAGAACGGCTCCGCTGCGTGTCGGCTTCGTGCTCCGCCGTCCTTCAATACCCACCAGGTCTGGATTTGTTGCGTAATGGCTGCGGCCATGACTGACCGCTGTAGTCACGAGGACCCACGAGATCTCGCGAATTCACGTAGAATAGAACCGCAAAACCAACAACAGTTCCAGAGGACTGTGCTCTGTTTTCAAGGTGTAGTGAAGGGAAAATGATCCGACGTGAGGACGGTGTATTTTATTTTGAAAATTAACCGGATGTTTTATTTTGTTTCTGTGCTCGACTTCCTGTCCCGCACTATCTGCCGTGTGCTGAATTGCTGTGGAGCTCTCTGGCGTCCGGCAAAAATAGAAGCTTTGCGTATCTGCTCCGGAGGGCTGCGGACCGCCGGAGCTGGGACGCAGTCAGAACGCAGCCGTTATGCAGTCAGTGGAAATACACACACTGACTTTAATGGAAACCTAATGACTCCACCGCCGTTCTGGAGCAGATCCCCAGACGCTCTGCAGCCGGTGGAAATTGGGGGTTAAGCTGCCAGTAAACTCCAAACTAAATCAACGTAGGGCTTACCATCCCTACAGTTTGTGAAACCCAATCAACCAAAAAAAAAAAAAATGTCAATGGCCAGAAATACCAGAAAATGATTAGAGTCTATTAATGGCTATGAAACACACACACAAACATAAAAACGTAAACAAATAACAGGAGGCTTACCATGTCCAGGCAGTGGGGGGTAGGGGGTGGTCGTGGGAGGGGTCTAGGTGAGGACCAGGGTCCCGTCACTCGGCCTCTTCATGCAGTCAAACGTCTCTCGGCTGTCAGCCTCGTTCAGTTCGTTCAGAGTCTCACTGTGAGAAGAGAAAAACACCTACTTTCAGTAGATATCTCTACCATACATAAACATTCACACCTTTATACATTTGTCGCCTTGGTGATACAGCTTTAATCTTTGTATTTTGCTGATAATGTGGGTGAGCCCCGATTTAAAGCTCATTCTAAGCTGCTCTGAATAAGCATCAGCTAAATGCTTAAAATGCGAGGCTGCAATATCAAAGCTAAAAACATAATCCCAAAAGTCAGATGTGCAACCATTGTGCTTCATATGTCACAACTAGAAATCACAAGCATTTTGACATATTTTCTCATCATTTGCAAAAGATAGAATAGTAAAACACAAGACATGAAAAACAAAACTAAAAAGCTTTCGGAAACATTACGTTCAGGCTCAGACCGGCTTCATCAGAGAGAAGCTGCTCAAGATTTTCTTTCTTTTAATTCTGTTAAAACCTTCCGGCAACAGCAGATCCACACTGACACTCCTCTTTCCAGAAGAAGTATGGCCAAAAGTATATAGACACCTGAAAATCCGCTTTTAATATCTCATCCTATCACATCCAGGGGTTTTCCTGGCTCAGAATGGGCCTTCGGGGGGGTGACTACACACGGCAGTAAGCACGATCAGTCCGCGTACAATAAAAGCAATGAGACTGTGTTACCTTATTTGACAGAAATCTATGCATTTTACCTGTTATTTCTGACAATTTGATAAACAAAAATGTATGTTATGCTTGAGTAACTAAAACCCCAATTAACACAACCGGTTAAACAAATGATATTAATATTTAAATATATCACCGGGAGAGTCCGGTATACAGCCTGACTCTGGAGATAAAACTGAGATTAGCTCTCATATTCAAGTTTATGTTCTGCTTGTTCAAGATTTTCCTTTCGGGCTGGCTAAAGCCTCTTTGGGGGGCGCCAAAAGTTCCTCTATGCAGGAAAAACCCTGATATCAACACCATTAACTTTAATGTGCTGCTATAACAGCCTCCACTCTCCTGGCTTCAGTCTTTCCACCAGATGTTCAACCTGCTGCAGGGATATGCTCCCATTCAGACACAAGAGCATTAGTGACTAAGGTCCAACTCTGATGTTGGGGGGGGAGGGGTGAATCAGGTCCTGGCTCACAGTCAGTGTCCTAGTTCATCCCAAAGGTGCTGCACGGGGTCGAGGTCAGAGCTCTGTGCAGAACAGTCAAGTTCTTCCACAACAAATGTTGAAACAGGAAAGGGACAAACCATAGACTGTTAATATTAATAACTAATAATATACAGTCTATGGGACAAACACAAACTGCTGACAATAAGTTGGAAGTATACTATTGTCTAAATTATAATTTTAATGCTGTAACGTTACCTTCATTTTGTTTGCCTTCACTGGAATTAAGGAGCCTCGCACCGACAAAAATAACAGACCCCCGGACCAAATATCGGTGAAGAATCATGACATACTCACTTCTAACACTAAATGAATCCACTTGGTGCTGAAACATTT
The DNA here is from genome assembly GCF_010015445.1 of Perca fluviatilis. NCBI lineage: Eukaryota > Metazoa > Chordata > Actinopteri > Perciformes > Percidae > Perca > Perca fluviatilis. Next base: position 34,691,697 of record NC_053117.1, read on the forward strand.
AACCGATTAATTGATTAGTTGATAAGTCATCAAACAAGCAGAAAATGCCAGACTTCCCCGCAGCTTAAATGTTAGGATTTGCTCTGTTTTATATCATTGACTGTTATTCTGTTAAAAAAAAAAAAAAAAAGAAATTCTGTTGCCGGGTTAGCTCAGTTGGTAGAGCGGGCGCACACATATAGAGGTGTATGCCTTGACGCAGAGGGTCCAGGGTTCGGGTCTGACCTGTGACGATTTCCTGCATGTCTTCCCCCTCTCTCTCCCCTTTCATATCTAGCTGTCCTTTCCATCAACTTGGGCTCTAGGAACCTATATCGATATCTGCAGGCTCAGACTTTTTACAGATTAAAGGTCCACACCAATTTAGCATTGCACTCCTCAAACATTATCGGATTCACGGTGGAGATTGGCAGTTTGGTTTTGAGACTTTCCGTTTTTATTTCTTGTTTCCTGTCACCTGCATAATTTGATAACGGATTTACGTTTTACAGAGCTGTGCCAGCTCCAAAAAAACAGAAGAAACAACAACAATCCCTAGAGCAAAAGCTCTCTGTCTTGCCTGTGACTCACACAATCCCGCGCAGCTGTCGCAGCCAGTTAAAAGATACATTCCCGCGGCACATACGCTCCGCGAACGGTCCGCATAAGTTACGCAATGTAATTAATGTAGCCAAAGCGTAAGATGTGTAAAATCAGTGGAGTTCCCCTCAGTTTAGCAGCTTGGACAACTCCCAACTTCATTGTTGTTTTCACTTTCCTGATGATCTGAGCATACTACTGGATTTAGACCAAAGCGTTCCTCACGGAGGTCCAAAACATTTTTCCAATTATGTTAAACTGTTCATGCAGTTTCTGTGTTTGTAATTTACAGCACAAATTATCATCTGACCCGTCCTGTACAGGCCATTAATTTAAAGTCCCATGGCATGAAAATTTCACTTCATTAGGCTTTTTTAAACATTAATATGAGTTCCCCCAGCCTGCCTATGGTCCCCCAGTGGTTAGAAATGGCGATAGGTGTAAACCGAGCCCTGGGTATCCTGCTCTGCCTTTGAGAAAATGAAAGCTCAGATGGGCCGATCTGGAATCTTCTCCTTATGATGTCATAAGGAGGAAGGTTACCTCCCCTTTCTCTGCTTTGCCCGCCCAGAGAATTTGGCCCACCCATGAGAGAGAGAGAGACATCATGGCTTTCAAAGGTCAAGGTCCCACCCTCCACCTTGCCCCCCCCCCTCTCCTCCTCAGTAGCTCCAGACACAGAAATGGCACATCCTAAGGAAAGCTCATTGTAGGACTGGCTCTAGTGGCTGTAATTCTGCACCAAGGCTGAATTTCAGGAAAGAGACTTCAGATACAGTATTAGGGGACCACGGAGGTCTATATAAAAGCATCCAAAAAGCACCATGTCATGGGACCTTTAAACTATAAAAACGTCCCTCTTGCCTCTTGTATACAGTACATGTCACTGTATTTAAGGGGGTCTGTAACCATGTGTCATCCCATCACAGTGTCAGTCATTCCGCTCATGTTCTTCTGTGATGAGTTAATGCTTTTACTGAACAGATGCTTCATGTTCAATACGGGACATTTCAAAAAAAAGTTGCTTCTGTAGCTGGGTTAGCTCATTTGGTGGATCATCTTTAAAAAAAGTTGCTTCTGTAGCTGGGTTAGCTCATTTGGTGGATCATCTTTAAAAAAAGTTGCTTCTGTAGCTGGGTTAGCTCATTTGGTGGATCATCTTTAAAAAAAGTTGCTTCTGTAGCTGGGTTAGCTCATTTGGTGGATCATCTTTAAAAAAAGTTGCTTCTGTAGCTGGGTTAGCTCATTTGGTGGATCATCTTTAAAAAAAGTTGCTTCTGTAGCTGGGTTAGCTCATTTGGTGGATCATCTTTAAAAAAAGTTGCTTCTGTAGCTGGGTTAGCTCATTTGGTGGATCATCTTTAAAAAAAGTTGCTTCTTATCCTGATTAAAAATAAAAACCAGCCTTCAATGTTTTGTTGTTTTTTTCCCCACAAACCACTTTGATTCCAATGCCGCTGTGAAATTGTTTTAACATGATCTGGCCACAGACACGCCAACACGTTAATTAAATTACGCCGAATCTCTTCGCACTATTGAATGCATTAGATGAAGCAGCTTTGCTGTGCCCACGCGGTCAAATGATAATGAGATGTGAGCCCGAGCCTGTGGTGGAACCGTGTGCTGGTGGTGGAGGAGACAGGGCGAGCGGAGCACTGCTGATGTACAACTTCCCGGGGGAATCGCTGGGGTTGAGCTGAGCGTCAATTAGATTCCCAGTCACCTTGACCTCGTTTTCAACGACTGGCTGATGGTGCTCACTGCTACAGCTCTGCCTTTATTCACCGCAAGTCTGGAAGCATTTTAAAGGTCCAGTGTGTAACGTTTGTAGTTATTCATTATCAAAATCCGTATTGCCCTTCACAAACCACCATCAATTTCAAGTATTCATATTGGCTTGAAATTTTACATTTGCGCTTGCATGAACCGGGGTAGACTCTCCATAGCCATGTGCCATGTTGAAATACGTTAGCCAGTAAGGGACATACAGGCTATACTGCTCCGCCTTTATATATATATATATATATATATATATATATATATATATATATATATATATATATATATATATATATATATAGATATATATATATATATATATATATATATATATATATATATATATATATATATATATATATATATATATATATATATATATTTTTTTTTATTTTTTTTTATTTATTTATTTATTAAGAGAACACTACGCTCCAACAACCCCGGCTGATAGACTGCCTTTGCTTTTTGAAGCGTGAAGGCTACCGTAGCTGCAAAACTGCGTGGCGAGAGAGAGTTGATTGGGATATATGATCTCAACGCTAGATGGTGATAAAATTCCTACACATTGGACCTTTAAGCATCCAGTAGAAGAAACTAGGTGTAGGAGCCACATGTTACTCCTGTATTTTTGTTTATAGTCTCATTTATATTATTCATTGATTATTGTATTATGTACTGATATTGTAGGTGGTGGGCGGGTTGACCGGGGTTTGGGCGGAAGTGGTAGCATTATATTTGTTTGCTTCACCGGTTCACCTGGTTTTTGGGCTTTGACAGAGAGGGGGTGAGCCTGATGGGCGGACACTTTCTGTTGACCGCACTGACGCACTTATTGGCATCCCAAAGTAACTTTACATTTAGTAACTGCAGTGCTGGTTGTATTTTACGTGTGGAGGAATAAATCATTGAAACTGGATCTTCAGCGCGTCACAGTGTGTCTTTCATCTCTCTGTGTTTAGTATGCGGCAGCAGTTTTTTGGATTGCTGACAGCTGCAATACTAGGGCTGGGCAATATATCGATATTATATCGATATCGATATATGAGGCTGGATATCTTCTTAAACACACCGTGGCATGAAAAGAAAAGTACTCAAGTAAAGTACCTCAACCTTTGGACAGTTTGAAGAGAAATATCAGAAAAAAGGATGTTGATCAATATGGCAAAGCAATTACTGGGTCAGCTGCTGAGATTTCTGCCTTTCAAAAGCACCACGATGCCGCTTCTACCAACAGCGCAACTTCAAAGCAGTTACAACTGCTCAATAATGGAGCACGTTGCTACGTGTGAGAGACCCTGAACTCCACACATGAATGCCAACAAGCCTTATTCTCACTCCGGCAACAAGGCGAGAGGAAAGACAGAGCTGTGGTTGTGCCACAGTGTTCGGTTTGGTGAAACCTCGCCTCTTGGCATTTCTGCTGCATCTCTGCTCTGATCTCGGATGAAAAAAATGGGACTTCATTGGCTGCCAATGACAGGCTGCAGAGGAAGAGGAAGGTGATGTAGCGGCAGATTGAGGGTGACGCGCCATAGATTACTTTACATGTATGCCAACGAAAGTGACAAGCTTGTAAACAAAAATCATTCAGAAATTCAATATTCAATATCTGCATTGCTACCGGATCTTTAGAGATTAACTGGGTTGTAGGCAGATTTAAAAAGGCTCTCATTACTGTGGTTGGATCTCTTTAAACCTCATCGATGCCTTTTTCCCTGTTCAAGTAGGGCTTGGGGGGTTATGATGATAAAGACCGTCAGAATGACATAAAACTGCCCATCGTATATATTTTTCTATATTGTTTCTAACGCAAAGTCAGAAAACCAGCGGCTGAACTGCATTACGGCAATATTTATGTAATTTGGGCGACGCGTAACGTTCTGATCCTTGAGTGTTAGGTTCATTTTGCACACACAATGTTTTACTAAAATTAGAAAATACCCAGTTCATTTGTCAACATTTAATTCACACAGTAATGTACAAAATAGGCTTTACCATGTAGTTATTTCACGTAGACTATTTATTTATTGAATTACCAGAATACATGCTACATCGTAATATCGTTATTGAGATATGAAATGACCTATATCGGGATAGAAGATTTTGGAAATATACCACAGATGTGGAAGACATAGCTGAAACATCTGCGCATCCCTGAAGTACAGTACTTGAACAAAAACTTAAAATAGAAGGGCACTCGGAGAGCGCAGACATCCGCCAAGGCAGGCCCTATCTCGCAATATTAACATTCAGACTTGGGGCGGGGGGGGAATTCCCAGCCGGAAACTCATTTTTACAATTATTCCGACACCACATAATTGCAGCACAAATGCCCTATCTTACAATGTCATTGAAAGTGAAAAATAATTTGTGTATCCGCCCCGTGATTTGAATTCGCTCCAAAATGTAATGGGTTCTTCCTTGGCCGACACTACACCCTTCCACCAAATAATCCTGACAATCAGACCGCACCGCAAACATCACCTCATGTTCATTGAATACAGGAGATATTAGAATTAAAAGAGCATTCTGATACATTTGGGTGTGCAAACACTTTTTGCACCTCAGCTTTCTCTTTTTGTTTTGTTGTTTTTCTTCTGTCAGATCTTTATGGCGAGACGCAAACCTCCATTCTAAATCTAAATTCAAAACACAGCCCAAAAACTCAGCTGACATGTGCAATCAAACAAGACGTGGCAGACAGGGAGGACAGGTAAACGTTATACAGGCAGGATCATTTCATCACCAATGCCACAAAAAAACAAAAACAAAAAAAAAACTGAATGCTAAAGCACCTGGCACAAGGACAACATCCATGGCTGTCTATACTAGCATACAGTATTCTGCTGCACTTATAATAAATCCCCCATGTGGGCTCATATTCTAATAACCTTTCATCTCCCTGAAGAGGGGAAGTGATTAAACGAAGATAATTAAAAATACAGCAATGACTTTTTAAGGACGTTGACGGCGGTGCTGCAGTAGCAGCAGATGGCGAGCTCAGTGGGTAACAAAAAGACAATGAAAACAGGCCAGAGAAGTGAGTACATAAGCAAGGATGCATTTTCCCCCTCTAGATGAAAAAAAATACTTTCTACACAACTCTAAAGAGTCTTAGTGTGACCTGCTTTACATAAATAAAAGCCAATACAGTGAACAGTATGAACGCTGGGCGCTTTAAACGCATCTCCTCCCTCTGAGTTAAGTTTATTTGCATAGCCCTTTATCACAGTTACAGTCTCAAAGGGCTTCACAACGCCCACATCAGGAGGAAATAAATGAAAACGACACACTCCAAACTCAGATCTTCAGCGAGAAAAAAAACCCTGCGAGAGCCTTTCATTTTGTTTAACCAAACAGCAATTAGCATCATTAAACTCCAGTCGGAGAGAAATGTTTGCAACAATTAAGCCACGTGGGCAAAATTAGGTTCACTACAGTTAAAGGTGCAGTAGGTAAGACTTATAAAACTAACTTTCTGTCATATTTGCTGAAACTGACCCTATGGTCCAGTAGAACTACATGAAGCAGATCATTTAAAAAAGAAATCTGGCTCCTCTGGCACCACCTACAGCCTGTAGTGCGATTTGCAAAAATCCACCGCTCCCTGTTCAGATGCACCAATCATGGCCAGGGTGGGTGTCTTACTGCGTGTCAATCACTGCTCATGCACATTAATTCATTCTCCCTTGTGGGGGGAGGGGCTTAGGAGACCGGTTTGGCCTTTAGCAGAAAGGGGAGGACTGAGAAGTTGTCGATGTTAAAAAAAAAATTGTTATGTCCTGGATCTTCACAATGCTACATGCAGTACCTTTAAGTGACATGTTACAAATGTAGCACTTTGTTGTGCATGAAGAACCAATAGCTATCGTTGGTTATGAAGACTGTTTAGATAAAGGTTGTGCAGCAAGCAGTGTTGGGTAGTAACTAGTTACATTTAATGGCGATACGTAAATAAACATAATAGTAATGCGTTACAGTTAATGAGAAAAAATATGTATTTCAATTTCAGTTAGTAATCAAAATGTTGCTAATCACAAAAGAGTTACGTTTGATAAAAGCTTATATGTAGAATATAGCATAAGTCCGAGCAATATCATTCTGTTGCTTTGCATTCTCTTGCCGTGCAGGAATGCCTTCTGTGGGCATGTTTCGAGATAACGAAAGGTCAGCAAACACGTTGGGACAGATTTGAGTACAACCCCATCACGGGTAGGATGGCTTACAAGGAGCTATCTCTACATCCAGACTAGAGTCCGACCGATAAAGGATTTTTAAGGCCGATATCGATACAAATATTTGGGGATTCAAAAATCCGATATTCCGATATATATTGGCCGATATATATATTTAAAACAAAAATCCAGAAACGCGTAACAAAACAAACAGATTTCCCTAACATTAGATATTTGTAGTTATTTATGAGTCCTCACTAAAATATGATAATGCAGTTTTAAAATAAACTTGTTTGTTTTATTGTCACAACAGACCAGAGGAACATCAAAATATATTAAAGTTCTGATAAATAAAATGTATAAAAATACAAACTTAAGATATGAAACTTAAAGGGTTAAACACAAGTGTTGCCAACAGGGAGGCTGTAGAGCGCCCTCTGGTGGACAAACTATGCAACGCCAACACTCAGAACATGGTTGAAGGGTGTTTCGTCCGTTTCCGTTCATTTATCGACTATTATAAATGCCGATACTGAGATTTTGGAAAATAATATCGGCCGATAATATCGGTCGGACTCTAATCCAGACAGGCTCTTATAATCTGAATTCTTGATCTGAATTCTACAATCTGAATTAACTGAGTTAAGCCCTAGGAACATTTGAATATATGATCAAATTTAGATTAAACTGACAAAGAAAAGTAGGATGTAAAGTACAATGAAGCATTCTCAACAGATTCTTTACAGTCTTTTCGATATTTCAATTCAAGTTCTTCTTTTACTATCGAATATGGCCTGATACTGAAAGGAACCAGATACCTGCGGGATAACTAATAGGGGTGGGGGAAAAAATCGATACAGCATAGTATCGCGATATTTTTCGTGGCAATACTGTATCGATACACAGACGCCAAGTATCGATCTTTTATGATATATGTGTTGGTCAGTCTGTCTGCTTGACAATCCCCATTTTGCAGCAATACAATTGAAGTGAGATGAACAAACAGAGAAATGTATCTTTTTAGATAAAACAAATGTTGACAAAATTTTCCTTTGGGGACATCATTTGAAACTGGGAAAAATTTGAAGTTGGAAAAAAGGTAATATATCGCAGAATATTGCAATATGTTTAAAATCGCAATAATATTGTATCGTGACATAAGTATCGTGATGATATCGTATCGTGAGGCCTCTGGTGATTACCACCCCTAATAACTAATAGTAAACTTGTTGTCAGACAGAAGGCTGGAGGTAAGAAGCATAACTGGCAGGCTAACAGACACTATTAAAAAAATTCAGTCTGACTGACAGCCTTGATTGCGCTGTGCAGCAAGGCACTGGGGTTATTAGACCCATTCCCAGTGTGTAGAGTAAGGCTGTAACACCACATGAGTCAGAGGTCAGACTGCAGTCTTGCTAAAAATGCATCCACTCATGCTGCTGTAATGCACTCTGGACAGAAACATCCACCAAATGGCTTTGCTTTGCCACTCCATACCATCCCATTCCATCCTCAGGTATTCTCTTCCTATGCCTCCTCCAGAACCTCCATTTTGAGGAATGGTAGATTAACTCGGGGAGGGTATTATTTTGGGGCCATGTTTATTTAGGTCGTCTTCACTGCGGGGAACTTTTATGAGCAGGCTTTTATGTTCACACAAGACTTCAAATAACGCCCTGTGCAATCCTGTGAGCTTGCACCAGGCAGGATGGGAAAAAAAACAACAACCTTGTTCTCTCTTACAAAGCTTTTGTGACGAACACTTGATCTGACAACAAAAGGTGCTGCAGACTCTCTCATACTAATCCAAATGCCAGGATCTTACATTTCCAGACACTTGGTAGTTTTGCTCCCAAATGATGTAACCAAACTAAAGTACTCCTACTGCTGAAAACCCACAAAACTAATGACAAACTATAACATAATAAATCGGTAGGATTAGATCAAATCTTAACGTGTAAATAGGACAGCAGGTAAATGGAAATCTTCTCTCTCAGATAATGCAGTATGACTTTCAGGTAATGAGATCTTCTTTCCCTAAAATGGACACACATTTTTTTGTAAATTACCCAATTCATTTGCAGGGTGATGCAGCCTCGCCTGACACATTAAGGGCTCTACGCGACGATGTGGAGGAATATGAAAAGTGGCCTCTATGAATGTTCGCAGCAGAGAAAATATTTCATTGTGTGTAGAGATCTCAGTAAATTAGATTCAGTGTGTGTCACATTTCTGCAGAGCCAGAATACTATGGATGGTGTTCAGTGCAGATGAGGTATAACGTGAGAGTTTGATCACATTTTCTTTTGGTCCGAAAGTCAAAACGTTTGATTAGTTTCACTCTACCCAGCTATATTACACCATTACTTTACATGATTTGGCAGACTATTTCATCCATAGCAACTTAAATTTGCTGTATACCACCTTTTAACAAGGCAAAAAAAGAAGCCTGGTTCTTGGATGTAAAGCTTTAGTGACTAAGGACCTTTTTAGTTACATTGTAAACATTAGATCTGGTTAGTTTTGGTTTCACATTGCAATGATGCGAGCGCACTAAAGAACAATCAAGCGACCTCTGATGCTGAAAAATGAAGTGCCAAAAACTGCAGTTCATCGAGTGGCCATTTGAGGCTCCATAAGGGAGGCAATCCCCATAGACCCCCCCCATGTTTAAATGCCCAACTTTACAGCAGAATTAAACATGTTTACAGCCTGGTACAAAAAACGGTTTTGGTCTCTATAGTTCACCCTTCATAACAACTGCTGGGGGCTGAATCTTTTTATAACTCACCCGTTTCAATTATATTCAGGCTTAAAGTTCTGCATAGCTAAGGGCGCTTCGCTTTGAGTGACAGGTGGGTTGTCGTCCCAGGAAAAGAGCATAGACTGTAGGCTTCATTCAGCTCCATTAAGTATCCACCTCTTTGCCCATATTTGGATAAGCCGACATCAGGCACTGACAAGATGGCGACGGCCCCGAGCCACCCACTTTGAGCTTCATTTTGGCTCTTCAGAAACCTACGGGTGATGTCACCGAGAGTATGTCACTCATACGTCAAGAACAATGTGAGTCCGGACCTGCTAACCTTCATGACAGGCCCATTCTCTCAGCTTTATGCGAACACACAGACCATATGCGTAGGGGCTCACAGCAGCGCTGCAGTAAGCAGATCATATACGTGTACTTCAGCGCAGGTACTGTAACCCTGAACATTATGCCTCCTCACGGCAGAGAACATAATTCATCGGCTGCACAAACTCTCTGGGATCTCCTCGCAGAGCCGGAGATGTCCGACTCTACTGCAGAGCCAATAAAACTGACTACAAACGTTATATAAGTGAGCCACAGCTGGCAGGGGGCAGGCTGCAGAGGAAACTAACACTCAGCAACATGAACACACACAGGAAGGCTGGTACTTGTGTTGTTTACCTCTAAAAAAAAATACCGTCGCCTAAAAACCTCCCAGCACGCTCTGATTTTACAGCCTGATGAGGAGAGGACGACACTGGGTTCAAATCTGAGCCTAACTTCATCTTTCTGAGACTAGAATATAAAATGTGCATTTAATCTTGCATTGAATATTTCATCGACTAGCTAATGAGTAAACAAGCTTACATTCTTACATAAGTAGCAGCAGCATGTCGAGCAGCATTGAGAAAAAAGGGCCAACGGCCAGAGCCACGGCATGCAGATAACATAAAAAGTGTTTAAAATACACTGTGTAGTGTTTGAAGTATTTTATTAGCTAAAATCAATGTCTTCATTCATAAATACGTCCTCATTGGTGTAAAATTACCTCTGCCAATGATCTGATTTATCCTCGTAAGTAGAATTTCTTATCTGTATTTACATTGGAATCGCTGAGAGGGACGTACAGCACTAGCCTACCTGTAGAATAGAGCCATACTATTCATTGGCCCACTCTCATGGCAGGCTCTCAACCATTCTCACCTGACTTCATTCATTCCCAATCATGGTCCAAACTCACCTGACTTCACTCACTACTAATCATGGCCTACTCTATAAGTACCACCCATTTCCTTTGTTCTGGCTGTCAGCAACATGAGGCAGTGGCGTGCGGCAGCATGTGAGGGCTCTCTGTCCTCACAATTCAGATGCAAATCCTACAGTTAAAAAACCACATAACCGTCAAGCCTCATCATCTGTCTTTGCCTTGAATGTGTGCATCTGTTGTCCTTCATACATTCTTGCCGATGTACCATGGCGATGCTCAACTCCTAAACCCAAGCCAAAGATAGAATTCTACACTACCTGTCCAGCTAATCCACGACGCGTTCTCGTTCAGATCCAGCGTCACGGAGAAGGAGATCAGTGAGAGGCGCTTGTCACTGCCTCGGCAAATTTGAAAGCCTGCACTGCACTTTAGTTCATAATGGAGGATCATACTTATGCCGAGCCAGAGGAGAAGGAATCATTGTCGCCAAAAATGTGTAAATTGAAAGACATGTTGTCATAGCTTCTTGGTACATAACGGCTACCGTAGTTGCAACACGCATTTGAAAAAGCGAGGCGCTAGAGAGCACTATTCGTTTGAATGGAAAATACAATTCCACCGCTAGATGGGAGAAATTCCTACACAGTGTACCTTTAATTAAATAACGTTTACTCAGAGCAGCTTAAACTCTGAATGTGTTACAAGGAAGATGTGATTCAGTGAGGGGTGGAACCTAGAAAATGCTTGTGCGGTAGGTAAGTGAAAATAATGTGTGAAAAATCATCAAAATAAGTTAATCAACACCCCCTTCTCTCTCTGGAGCTTCTTAGATCTCTGACAGAGCTGAGGTAGCGCTCCTCGTTAAAAAGCTGTTATTCCTGCATCTCCGGCTCAGATCTGCACATTTTCTACACATTTGTTTTAAGGCGAGAGGTGAGATCAGATCAGGGTCTCTGGAAAAGTGATAATTGGAGACCGGCGGCTTCAAACATCAGGCGCCGTCGAGGCTGAAAGCAGGCGAGGCAAAGCTCCAAGGGTGACAGTCCTGACGCCTGCTGTAACAAGCTAACAAACTGAATATAAAACAGAGCAGATCAACTATTAACCTTTGGAAACAGACTGTTGTTGCTCCATTTACACTTCCTCTCTTAACAAGCTTATGCCAGCTGAGTGTGACATACATTGCGATATTCAATTTCAGAATAATTAAAGCTAGACATGCTTTTATGGAAATTTGGAAAAAAACTTTGTTTGCTTCGGCAGTTACACATTGCTAGATTTCTTTTCCTGTGTTGAGGTTTTCAACACACAGCAACTGTCTGTATATGAGTGGAAAGAAGAGAGCGTCAGTGTTCCAAGAATATGAAAACCATGAAAGTGACATTTAGCCTTAGTAATGTAAAAAAAGAAAAAAGAAAAAAGGGCTAAAACTAGCTATTATTTTTATGGTGTAGAAGGTGCAAAATGTGAGTTTTTCTTTTTCCTCATTTCTAATTGTGATGAATACGTTTTGTGGTACTACAGCTCCCATCAGAGTTTTCTTTGGGATCGGGGAAGTGTGACTACCTGGTAAGTTCTGAAATTATATCTCTGTTGTTGCGTTTATGGAGCAGCTCCAATGTTAGCACAGAGACCTGATAAAGTATGAATTCAGACTTTTTACAAATCGGCATCATGATCTTATTTCGGCATATTTTTATCCATTTATTGCAATTAAAAATGGCACAATCTGTACTTCAAGTGGCGCTGGAAGTGGCAGACGTCCAGACGTAACGTTTACTTCCTGGAGAAGGCAGTAAACATTACCGTGCTTTTTGCTCCGCCAGGTGATATTATTAATCCAGACATGACGCGGTTTCGTTTTCCACACCAGGTACAAAACAGCAATAGTGGTTATTTTGGCCATATGATGACACAAAGAAACGCTGTTGGCGCCTGCAGCTCTATAATGGCGGGTAGGGCAAAGGTACACCTGATCGAAAAGGCTTCACCAGAAGGCGGGGTGAAGTGCCTGCAATCACAACCATCCCACTGCCTCTCCGATCTCTCTCTCTCGTTTGGCCTTTGTCTTGACGGGATGACAGAACGCCCAGAATAGAGCGCTTGAGAGAAAAGTTCAAACTACTTTCACACCTCCACACACCTGACCAATCGCCGTGTAACGCAGGCATGATGGTCATGCCTGCGTTACACAGTAAGGAGCGGACGACCCGACAAGCACTTCTGACAACATCATGGGAAGGACCCTACAGAGAAATAAGAGATAACCTTTCGGTTGATCTGGTCCGTTATCTTGTCTAACCAAGTCTCCCTCAAGGCGAAGTCTCGTTCTGAAATCTCGCGAGAGGTTGCCTGAAATGTTGTGGAGTTTAAGTATAAAGTGGCATAAAAGGGAAATGCCTCAAAATGAATACCTCAAAATCATACTTAAGTACTATACTTGAGTAAATGTACTTAAATTACTCTTGTTAGGAGGCGGAAGGAAAGAAACATGTAAATATTATACAAGTTTTACATTGTGGTATAAAAGAAACATGAGCATCTCAGAACAACCTACGTGCATGTTCTGCACCATTAAAGTCTTGAGTGGAGATACTGATCTCACTGAACTGAGTATAGGGGTGCATTTTTTGGTGCAAAATCATCAAAGGGGCACAGAGGGTTTAAACCAGGAAACGGAAAGTGTCTAAATTGAATTTATTTTTTATTCTTTCCTGTTTAAGAGTGTCCAAAAAAAACTATGTGATAAGAGGAAAAGACAAACTGCCAAAACTAAAAAATGAAAATAAAGCTTTTGGCTGGTGACTCGCGGCGTGTTTCCACCCAGTGAGCGGGCCATGCCAGGCCTCTCCACACACTGGTTAACTTCTGATCGTTACAACAGCTTTACCAGCACATTGAGGCAGACATGTGCATGCTCACCTGCAGTCAGGAGTCTCTGGAAGAAGCTGCAGTAGAGGTAACAGTTGGGCGGGCCCTGAAGCCAGTGTATAAACCCAGCTGGGTGACGCCCACACAGAGGGCTCAGGAAACACAGCTGCTTTGTTATGAAACAGCAGACTCATTTATTTATTTTTTTTTCAGTGGAGGATTAGACCTTCATTAATGCATTAATGGATCAGTGGTGCACTGTGGGCCTGTAAACATCCAAGTAAGCACAACACTCTCATCCCTGTCCGCTACTAAAAGCAGCAGCAAACGCACCAGTGCGTGTGTGTGCGCGTGTGCCAAATTGAGGACTAACATTTTGTGTTTTCGTTGACACATGTGTCACGTTGAGGGGACGCTGTTTGTTGTTGATCCAAAAATAGATCCTCGGTTTTGAGATAAAAAAATCTAACCCGCCGGCTTCAGCTCAGAGTCTATAATCTGTGGGTTTGTTGTCGTGCTAAATGACAGCTGTTTCCCAGAACAACAAACACCTGAGCCAACCTGATCTTCGTAGGCCAGATTAGGAATGAGGAAGTCATCTTCCAGTGCCAGAGCCGGACAAAATGGCAGCGAGCATGGATGAAATTGACACAGCTGTACGGGTCAGATTTACAGAAACACATTTCTGTAAATATGCGCCTATTCGTTTCATTGATGTGAAAATTGCTTAGGGCAATATAACAACCCCTGCCAGTAACAACCTGCACTGTTTGAAAGCCATAACGTTACTCTTGACCGGAAGCAGCGCGTGAAGCTGGGGAAACACCTCTTTGACCATCAGCACCGTCTTCCCCTCTGCTCTTCTCCCTGTACACCAACAGCTGCACCTCCAATCACCAGTCTGTCAAGCTCCTGGACAGACATGGTCCTTATTTATTCCTTCATGTTGGACCAATCCAATATGACAATATGAAACTTTTTAATTTGTTATGAATCTCTTTTGATGCGTTTTCCCGTAACTTTTTTCATTTTACATATGTTTAAAAATATCAAAATTAATATTGATATCGCAATATTCATAATCGATATTGCAATATCACATTTTGTCAATATTGTGCAACCCTACCCCGGACACAACACTTTGCATTAACCTTCATCCTGGACTATACACCTGCCCATTGCACAGACTGTACTATATACCAAATTTTATATATATATATATATATATATATATATATATATATATATATATATATTTGGTACACTCAACCCATTCAGCCTCTTTTTTCTTATGCAAACAGTTATTTTGTCTGTACATATTTGTTTCTGGTATTTATTGTTTTTTTTCATATTAATGTTTACGGAGTGTCTATTTGCACCCCCGGTACGAATAGCCTCGGCCACACAGCTGAGCTATTCACACCCTGTGACGTAAAAACAAAAACACGTTGCTCGCGTGCACCGAAATCATGGCGGAAATTTGATACTACAGTTGCGATTTCTGTCTTCAGTGAAAGCATACAAGCGTTAGTTTGTTAGGTAGTACCAGAGTGATATTTTTTTTTGTATAAAGTATGGTTACCTAGCAACCGAGGCTTGAAGACACCAAGTGGTAAACAGCTGTAGGACATCCAGTAAGAACTGCTAGGTGAGGTTAGAACACTGAGCTTAGGTCTGGGAGTCTGGAGTTCATTCACTGTAAATGCACGGGTGAAAATAGCATACATTGATATTTGTACCAGACAGGGTATTAATAGAACACATTGTTGTGTGCACCGGTGGGGTACGAATAGCATTAATTTCTAATTGCACCAGGCTACGAAAAGCATACACTGCTAATTGTACCAGGGGTGCAAATAGCCTGTTTGTTTATGTATGCACCATTCCAGGAGCTTCAGCAGACCTGCGATCAATAAAAGTAGCGCGATGAATGCATCCAAATGTAACGGATTAACAGTAATGATTTTTCTAAAAAATCTACTCAAGTAAGAGTAACATGTATGCTGCATTGAAACTACTCTGACAAGCCCAATTTTCAAAAAAACATTACTTGAGTGCATGTAACAGAGTAAAGTAACTAGTTTCTAAACACCTCTGATGATAAATTGGTTGCGGTCCTGGATCAGGGCGAACCACTGCCGAACAGAAAACATCGGCATGTCAATCTCAGTGTGATTCTCAGACAAACTCTGAACAGTTTCAATGACTACTGTGGAGCTCTGCATGTCAACACTGTCACGTTCTGCAGCGAGGCTTAGTGGTGGTAAACTACTCAATCAGCCAATGGATGAACGACAAATGCCAACACTTTTTCAAGCGACCTGAAAACTTTCTCTGCCAAGAAATGGAAGAAAATTGAGCAACATTGTCATAACGTAGGAATGGAGCCGCCGGTCGCTGCATCTCCCAGATAAAAACCGCCTTTGTATCGACGAAGGCTCAAAAGACATGCCAGGCAATGATGAGAAAGAGCAGAGAGCTGAGAGAGCTGAGAGAGCTGCTGCCTCCTTCAGACCTGCTTCATTATTCCAGTCCACAGAAAGGAGCTTGCCTTGCACTTTTATTGCTTGCCATACTATCTTCTTTATTATCCTTATACTGTTTGTAAAGCACTTTTGGCTGGTTTTATACACAGCAGATTAAGTTGTACATTTCGTGCATGCGGGTGTGTTCCTGTTTAGATAGATAGATTGAGAGATATACTTCATTCATCCCGAGGGAAATTTTAGGCATCCAGTAGCTTAGACAACCATAAAACAACAAGCACACATACACACATATATCTCACATACATAAACATCACTCACAGAAATATAAAGAGTTAACAATTTGTGAAGTAGGGCTGAAACGATTCCTCGAGTAACTCGAAAAATTTACTAAAAATCCTCGATGCAAAATGATTTGCCTCGAAGCTTCGTTTAATTAATGTTACCAACGTTGTATTGCTCACGGTGTTTCCGCACGGAGGGTTATTACTGTCGCACAGCGGTCTGTTGCTGCTGGCGACACATGTCATGAAGACTGATTACAAAATGAAGAAAGAGCGTGAGGGGCTAAGAGAAGAGACAGGCTGGAGAAAACGACAGAAAGTTTCCAAAGTTTGGACTCAGTTCAAACGTAATTAAAACGAAAACTCTGCACAGTGAGTCTACTGCAAAATCAAACTAGCTTACCACGATAATAGCACATCGTCAGTGCTTCCGCATCTCAACAGAAAACATTTGAGCCTAACTTAATCCTCCATTCCACGAAGGGGACCCGACAAAACTAAATCACAGAGTCATATGGACGATGAAACTACACCAAATCAGAGGTGTCAAAAGTATTCACATTGATTACTCAAGTAGAAGTACAGATACTAGGGTTTGAAAAGACTTCTGTAGAAGTTGAAGTATCAACTCAAGCTTTTTACTTAAGTAAAAGTGTAAAAGTACTGGTTTCAAAACTACTTAAAGTATAAAAGTAAAAGTAATGTAAGGGGGAAAAAAATGCCATTGAGGACAAAAGCTTAGCCCACCCTGCAGTAGGGCTGGGTACCGAACGTCGATACTTTTATGGTATCGAAAAAAATACTCCAATCCTATGAGTATCGAAAAATTCTTTATCTTTCGGTGCCAAATTTCGGTTCCAAAAGCGTCAGAGCACGTAAGCGCAAGCTTATCTGTCCTCTCTGCATATTGACACAGAGCGGAGCTCCGACCGACACGCACACGGAGAGGTGCGGACGGAGTAAACTGTCTGCAGTTTTGTTGAAGTCACAGAGAGTCACGGTTGGTTTCAAGTGTGGTTACAGTTTTTTAAAACTTCACGCAGACAGCGTTTGCTGCGATATGATATTAATGGCGAGCCGAAAGCGGTCGCGGTGCTGTTGACGTTACACTTCCTCTTACAAGCAGCCACAACGGTGGTTTCTCTGCCCTGATGACTGACTGACAGGCTGAGCTTGCAAGGCAATGCACTTTTATTAATGTTACTCTGAGTGAGCAGTTTTACCAGAATTTTTTAATTTTGATAACTCTTTTGATTCTTAAGGTGGAATTCTGAATTAAGGTGGAAAATAAAAGCTTTGTGTTTAATGTATTTTTGTAACATATGGTATCGAAAAAAAGTATCGGGTATCGAAACTGAGGTATCGAAATTGGCACCGGATCGAAAGATTCTGAACGATACCCAGCCCTACGCTGCAGGGGCCTATAGTGCACTACCCCACCTCCACAAAAAAACATTTTTCTAAAGACCATAATGACTATAATAATGTTATATTAAAATCATACCTGCAAACTCAGAAGGGCTGAAAAAGGGGACACATTTCTTCTGTGTTTTTCAGACAACAGTAGCTACAGTCTGGTGTTAGAATCCTCTCCAGTGAAATACAGACACACTTTACACCGTTTTTTTTGTCTGTGTTTTTGAACGATGACAAGCCTGGATGAAAACAAACAAGAAATAGCAGTAACGAGGCTATTTTTAAAATGTAAGGAGTAGAAAGTACAGATAATTGCGTGAAAATGTAAAGAGTAGAAGTAAAAAGTATGCTGTAAAATAATTACTCCAGTAAAGTATAGATACCCAAAATTTCTACTTAAGTAAGGTAACGAAGTATTTGTACTTCGTTACTTGACATCTCTAAACCAAACACAACAACTACCAAAATCAAACACAAGAACATACGTAGTGGTGACCACAATTTGATCTAAAGAGCCGGAAAAGCAGCCGATTGTAGCGCACCATTTTCTCTCACTCTCTCTCTTCACGGAGAAACAGCTGATCAACGATCTACGGGCATAAGTGTAACAGAGCTGTGTAGCATTGTAATCAAATCTATAAATTAAAATAGGTTTAACTAATATTTACATATAGGCCTATATACAGATCAGTCTCAGGTTGAAACTTGCAGTTCTGAAAGTAATGTTGCATGTTTATGTAGGTTTAATGTCTGCCTTAGTTTGAGGTTGTTATTGAATTTCAGAAAATGTTTTCTTTAAAAATAATGTAATATGGCACTTAAATGCACTGAATATGTTAAGTTTTTTTTTTGAGAGATGATATTGTAAGCAATGTAGGCAATAGAAATGTTGCTTTTTCCGAAAATTAAACCAAACTATTGTATATTATTGCTCTTCAATAAAACAAAAGTATTTCTTATCCGATTACTCGATTAATCGATGGAATAATCGGTAGAATACTCGATTACTAAAATAATCGATAGCTGCAGCCCTATTGTGAAATGATTACAAAGGTCTGGTATGGACTGACCATGTGATGCAATGACCACGATAAGGTGCTATGGTATAATGGGTGCAATGACGGTAGTGCAAAAGTGAACGGTGCAGGGATTGAAGAGTGTGTGTCAGTATGAATCGTTGTAGAAAAACGATTGTTGACAAAAAGGTTTCTATCAATCAGTTAAAAAATATTTCCTGTTTTAAAAAGAACCAGACCAGTGTTTTTGCAAGGCTATACTCTTTAACTACAATGCATAGACACTTTGCATGTTTGTTGACCATTATCAAATTCATGTTTTGCAGTTTTCCATTTAAATTTGGATACATTTAACCTAGCATCCTAATCATCCATTGGTTTTCTTTTTTCTGTGTACATGCACTGGTGTAAATTTTCCTGCACCGGTTGGTGTATTTGTCCTTCTTTCTCGGCACCGTCAATGTGTTATGTAATTTGAGCTGACTTTCCCTTTAATTTTCTTTAAAGAGTCAAATAACTTCATATTTAAAGTCATCCTGAACAGGATTATATTAAAAAAGAATTCTGCAAACCTCTGAAGGAAAATAGTTATTAATTTTATTTATGAGACTTTAAAAATTAGGACATTTTCAATGTGTTACAATATCAGATTGTAAGATTCTTTGTTTTTGTTTTGTTTTTTTTACAGTTTTCAGCGGTGATCCAGAATAACAATCTGTGGAATTTAGTGGACTGGTTTTTGCTTGGAGTTGTGGACTTGAATCCTTGCTTGCAGTGTTTCCCACACATAGACTAATTTGTGGCGGTGCGCCGCACTTTCAACACCGGCCGCCGCACATTGCGTTTCTTTATTATTATTTTTTTTTAAACACCATTTAAAACACTTTCATTCAACTGCATTTTTTCCCTATTTCCCTATATTTGAAGCACCTTGTTTTTTTTTTAATTAAAATATCAATATTTGGTGCCAGCGTATACATACCACGAAGTATTGCTGTATCGATATTTTGTCCCACCCCTAGTGAGGACATCGACTCAATAAACGTGCTAAGTGTGTAGCTGCAGTGTGTAGCTGCAGATCAGCTCCTGGATTCAGTTTCAGCTCCTTGCACTGCCCACAACCAATCAGAACAGAGTGCGACATGAAGCGAGTCGCCTGCACTGTGTACAAGCAGCAGGTGGTGTGTGTGTGTGTGTGTGTGTGTGTGTGTGTGTGTGTGTGTGTGTGTGTGTGTGTGTGTGTGTGTGTGTGTGTGTGTGTGTGTGTGTGTCTCAGCCAGGTAATGGAGACATTATGTGACCGTGCACGGCTGAGAGTAAACCCGTGACTTACAGTACATTTCCATTTTGAACCTCTCTGCTTCCTCCCATCAGGCGTCTACATCTCTATGATGCTGGTGGATTTGATGTTTGGGGAAATGACTGCCCCATTACAGTTTTTTTTGGGATGCGCTCACTGATTACTTGCTATTCTATACAGTAGCACTTTAGCATTTGGGAAACAGTACTTTTAGTTTTTATTAGTTTTTTTAGGCTTCAAGGCAGCGTAACATGGCTGAAAAACGTGAAACAGGTTTTGAGTCAGACAGTTGAATGCAGCATTAACATCACAGCTATTTGAATTCACACCCATGGGTTTTTACAAAGCTCCATGAGGGGACCTGAAAGTGTTTTCTCAGGGTCCAGTATAGCAGAATGAACTCATGCATAACATTATTTCAAAATATAGTGTGTAAATACTGTTGCCAAAGAGGTTATGTTTCCGGTTTGGTTTGTTTGTTTGCCCATTATTGTTCAGGGTTGCCCGATGACCCGGGGCAATTAAATATAACAACACACTTGCCCGTTCGGGCATCATCGTGTCATAAATCAGGTAATCGTTCTCTTGCCCCCGTCAGAGAATGCTTGTTGAATGATTTGAATGTGCCGTGGTGCTTGACGTTCGACATTTTTTTAACGCTTTCAAGGTTTTTGCCTGATATTTTTGACGTTTTTGACGGGTTCTCCAGACTCAATCATTTTTCCCAACCATCACCATATCATAGGTTATGTTATCGTTCTCTTGCGCTCCTGACCTTGCTTACATTGGAGAATATGTGCAGTTGGCCAATCAAGAATTGAGTTGGCGCTGTGGCCGGGATGGCTCGGTTGGTAGAGCGGGCGCACATATACGGTGTTTTGTGTCTCGGTGCAGAAGGTCCGGGGTTCGGGTCCGACCTGGGGCGGTTTCCTGCATGTCTTCCCCCTCTCTCTCCCCCTTTCATTGCTTTCCTATCATTAAAGGTGGAAATGCCCAAAGAATTGAGTTGGCACTAGTGACGGACTGGCGGCTTTCTTGTTAGAAGAAGAAGATGATAATGGCTGCGTATGAGCTAAAGCCAAAGAGTGTTTCATGCATTTTGGAAGAAGGACTTTTCTTAGGTGGCAGTAAAGGATGTCAACAAAACAACTACAATGGGGGCGGATACACACATTATTTTTTACTTTCCTTAACATCGCCAGATAGAGCATGGCCCTTGGCGGAGGTCTGCGCTCTCCGAGTTCCCTTCTAGAATACAAATTACACATAATAAAATGGATTGATGTGTTTATGGTCAATTTAACCGTCACTAAGGCCTTATTTTTGCTACAGCTGAAGATTATTCTTAACAAGGAATATCATCGAAAGCAGATAATGGTATTAATCCATCCTTTTAATTAATGTTTTTATATGTATTTATGCTCTCAATATAAAAAAAATCTTAATGGAAACGTCACTCAAGTCTTGACAATTTGTTTCAGTCCATCTTCAAGTTAAAGAAGGAATTGGGACTGAAACAGTTTTGGTTAAAGCTCAAGTGAAACGTATTTCATTGTATGAAGAGGTTTGTGTAAAGATTAACCCTTACATACTATATCGGTAAATCAATTAACAGCACCCAGTCAAAAAGCTGCCTTGCGTATCACTGCCATTTGTTTACTACTGTTGATGTTATGATTAGAGGTATTACGATTTACGAGTTGCATCTCATTGGTTTAACTGTTTCTACACAGGATTCCCATCTTTTTTTACTGCAGGCGTTCATATTTTTGAGGATGTGCACGGAATGAAATGTCTTTCCCAGACTTGCCTGGGAGCCCTGTGTGAACTTGAATAAAGTCCCACTAAGAAGCTAATTATAATATCCAGCAGCGCAGTATTGGGCATCAGTCCAGGCAGGCTTCGTGGGCTGAGGCCAATTCACTACATCCATTCACCTCATACAATCCACAGCCTGGGAGAGTGTGTTATCACCATAGACTATACAGTCTATGGTTATCACAGACATTTCACCTCACCGTACCCCGGCCGACCTGCTGCTCCGACACCAGAGGTATCAAATAAAGCTGTAAACTGCACTTTTAAATCCACTTTCAAAGTTTGGAGCAGGCAGGTTCACAGAGGCAGGACGGGGGGGAGGCAGAGAACTAGCAGCCTACACTGTGTTATACAGGCGGCTTCTGTGTTTAGATTCTAAAATATGGATTATTGGACGCTGACTCTTCAAAATAATTCTTTCAACACAAAATCCCTCTGTGCAACAAGAGTTGAACAACTGAACGTACTTTTGACACAAGGGTTTGGCGTCAAAATACATAACTAATAGGAGCTTCCCTGTACTTTATGTGTTGTCAGTGTTGTGAAAAACTTGAACTCAAAGTTTTTTTTTTTTAACAAGTGAGATGGGTGGTAAACACTTGCTGTGCTTATGTTATCCTTACAAAACCCTGTCTGGATAAACACATCCACAGTTGTCGAGCTCAAACCAAATGGTTTGTTTCTACTGAATCACTGAAACTTTGAAAGGCAAAAAGTTCCTTTATTCACCAACAGTGCTGTTCCCTATTATAAGAGGACATTCGGAGGAAATTGCCAAATGCATGTACCCAAAAAACATATCAAACTAAGATGGGCATTACAGATACTCATTTTATCTTTAAAATGATCGCTGGAGTTTCAGACTTTACTCAACAGGCGACAGCAGAGGGCAGAAAACCAACAGAACTCATGTGGGACCAAGACACCCGGCTTACTACAAACGTTAAAGACCCAATCAAATGGATGCTTTAACAATGACTCCGTAATAGTGACCTCATCCTGCACTAGTTGGCGTGAACGTTAGGCGTGTCACGATTCTCTGCCACAATGCCACAATAAGAGCGACTGGATGGCAGAAGGTACTTTACAACAGTTTTGTGTTTCTCAGAGTTTACGAGGTGTAATTGAATGCACCATGAGTTTTACGAGGGGCACCTGAATGCACCATGATCTTAACGAGGGGCACCTGAATGCACAATGGAATCCTGTTTGAGTCCACATGCTCTACAGTTGGTTGTTTACATAACTCACTAGGAAAGCCAATGTTGCCACACTGGTGACTTCAGGGAAGCGGGAGGATTTTCCAGTTAGTCCTGTTATTTCTCCCTCATCTCCGACACGAGCAGTGGCCATGATGTCTGGAGTTCAGCGAAGGTTATGCTGTGTTTTTAGCTGTAAGCTATGCTGTGTGTTGTTCTTATTATTTCAAAATTGAAATCGTGACACCCCGGGCCTATTCCAACCAACACCGATTTTTGAGCAATTCCACCTTTCATCCCTCATAATTAATCCATCAGCTTTTAATCTTCTCCACTGATATTGCACAGATTCAAGAACTTAACTGTATTATGCATGAAAATTCTACCAGTGCATTTTCATACAGCTTGCAGTTTGTCACCATATTATCAAACTGGCTAAACTGGTAGTTTACAGTTTAGACTCTTATCTCACTCCAACAGCCTGTTTTAGCAGGAATCATGTATTAAGGAAGTTAAGATGCCATTTCAATGTGTATCTAAAGAGTGACTCTTTAAGGCCATATCAATGCTAAAAAAAGCATATTCTTCTGTTGACACTAAGCCGGCGTTTCTCTGCCCAGGATTGCGGCTTTTTGATAACAAGTCTCCAGAGTGGATGAATCTGAACACAGCGGTCTCATGTTTAAGTGTGAAAGAGGAAAACAAGGGTCTTTCTGTTCAGAAATCAACTTGCTGTTGCCTCTAATCCTCAAACTGTCCACGCTGCCAGCTGCTGTGTCTTTCTTCCTGCTGAAGAAGACTGTCTGTCTGTGAGATGAAGCTTAATTATTTTGTTCCATAAACATAACCCCCCTCAGTGTAACAACTTGAACACACCATGAAAAACACAAAGAAAGTTGAGCTTTTATGTGCAAGGCTGAAGAGATAAAAGCTTTTGCGGGTCATGATGCAATTGGTGGACTCCGCTGAGCTCAGGTGAAGCAGCAGGAGAGTCTCGTCTGAGGCAGCTCGGTCGACTAATGGCTTTCATTAGTGCGGCTCTGAATGCACAGCATTCTTCCTGGACTCCACCTCATCGCACTCACAGCTCACGTACTGCTCCAGCACTCCTGCTACCCAGTGTAAACCAAGGAGGAGGGGAACAAAAGAAAACGCCTGGTCCTTTAACTAGCTGTATCACCACACATCTTGTCCACCCAGGGTTCAACAATAAGGGTTACCCGATGGCCCAGGGCAAGTAAAACGCCATGTCGGGCAAGTAAATATAACAACCCACTTGCCCGTTCAGGCATCATCGTACCATAAATGACGCTATTGTTCTCTTGCCCCTCATCGGAGAATTCTTTCTGAATGATTTGATTATAAAGTGCAGTTGGCCAATTAAGAATTGAGTTGGTGCTTGACGCTTTTGACTTTTTTTTTGTGAAAAAAAAAAAAAGTTTCATGCTTTTTAACCCTCTGAGGTCTAAGGGCATTTTAAGATATCTTCTTAAATTCTCCTTTTAAAAAGGGTTTTTGCATATAACCTGATCCCCATGTGTTTCAAATCAAACAGAACAAACTCAACTTTCTGTATAGTAACGCCCAAAATTGTTCCAGAGCAATGTATAAAGAGATAATTTGGCCCTAAAGCGGAAATATTTCTCAAGTCTCTCGTGAAAACATACCTTCAATTCAATTGTTTTGGTTCTTGAAATGAGTTTCCAAAAGTCTTGGGTTCACAAAAGTAGCGTTATATATGAATGAAATAGTAAATAAATGTCTATAATGACATTTTGTAATATCGCTTTTTGAGTAGGAGTGTTGTCAAACATTGCTTGGACGCGCCGGTGCGTCTTCTGTCCTCAGAGGTTTATAAACTAAAATTCTATACTTTCCACGTTTTTTACGTATTTTTCGAAATGTTCGACCTTTTACCAATGATTTTTTTCAACACATTTTTTTGATGCCGTTTCAAACGTTCTTTCATATTATACATTTGTATAGGGGCCAGTAATAATTAACTTTGGGCAAGTAGAATTATTTTTTGAAGAATTGATGCTGTGACTCACGACGAGGCTGTATAACAGAGGCCTGACACAAATCTTCTTTGCAACAGCACGTGATGGGAGATACCAGTGTTGGTATTTTTTAGACTAAAAGGTAATACGAGTGTTTCAAACTAGGGTTGGGGGATGTGACAGTATATCATGAGTTGATTTGTCATAGACTGTTTATGCTCTTGGATATCGCCGGATGTCTTAGACCACAACATCGCTAATCAATCAGCAGATCTGCTTCATGGACGTACAGGATTGTACGACCGACAACAGATATCAAAATTTGCATTTTTTATAAATTTGATACTATATATTAGCAGATTTGGTTTAGATAAACACATAAGATAGTCTTTTGATTAGGGGTGGTACGGTTCACAAAACCCACGGTTCGGTTCGTATCACGGTTTAAGGGTCACGGTTTTCGGTTCAGTACGGTTCTTATTTTTTCTTTATCACTCCAGAATATACTTCAGCATATAGCTAAAATTAGCATATTGAATGCATGTTGCACAAAACGTGCACACAGTGGCAGTTCTATATTGTTTTATTTCATCATAGGTATTGTGAAATCCAAAATGTTCCCACACACCAGACTATAAACGACGCTGGCGCATCCTCCAGCTCTGGGCAGCCTCTCTCCCACTTGACATTTCTGCATGTGACGTGACGTGACCTGCAGCGGCACCCCACTCCACTTGAGGAGCGGTCGGCTCGATGTCTCTCAAAATCTGACGAAAATCTTTTAAATTGTCGATCTGAAATGAAGACAGATTCAGCAACTGCATGGCCTATTTCTCGCTTAAAATGTTTTCAGAACTCACGTTTCGGTGAACTATTTTAGTACAATATGAGATCGTATTCTGAACGAGCCACCATGACAGTCTGTTTTGAAATTTGGGACCAGCCAGACCCATGTGACGCAATCGTCCAATCAGCTGCCATGGGTTGCGTTTGTCACGCCCATCCCGCTCGTCATTTCCAGTAAGTGTTTTAACATAGGTGTCGAAAGTGGGCACTACCGTACCACCCCTACTTTTGATAAGGTTCACTTTAGTTATTCAAGAACCGTGACCAAGATCTGTACTCAGCGGGACATTTTACGGTGTGAAAATAAACTCTTTGTAATAGAGACACTGGCCCTCATTTATCAACCTAACGTAGAAACCAGCGCAGATATGAGCGCAGAAATCATCTTACGACAGGCTTCACGTGGGATTCATGAAACGTTCGTATCACACCAATCAGAGCGTAAGAATGGTCGTACATTGATAAATGCAGCGGCTGGAAACGATCGTCCTTTAAATATCACGCCCCAATATATTCTCGGTTTTGAGGCCTCGCCCCTACAATTTACGACCTGGCGAGATGTAATCCGGCTGAGAAGCGGCACTTTTCAGAGGTGGAGATTGAAACCCTGATATCTCAGATTCATTTGCACTAACGTGTATACTATTTGGCAGCCTGAAAACTGGTATTAAAGGCTGTAGAAAGAATGCGGAATGGAAAGAGATCACTGATGCGGTCAACAGTGTTGCCGTAGTAAATCGGACTCCAGCTGAAGTTTATCCTATTTAATTTATACATCCTTGACACATTTTCTATAGTCCTACTAGTAATATACAGGCTTCTATTGCAATCTCTTAGGCCTACATGTAGGTGTACTTATATTTAAATAAACACACGGTAGCGGAGTTTATGCAGTGTCTTTTATTTTACTCGTGTTTTTTTTCATGAGTCAGAACGAGGCAACAGCTGAGGGATAGGGCGTGTTCTCCGCCCCCCCGTACGCACGTTTCATAAATGAGGGCCACTGTTTCTAAATGACCTCAAACACATCTTTAGTATTTTTGATTGCAATTATATCAGTCTAACTCTGAAATCCATTCTTTATGCAACTTGTGAGGCTGCACGAGCTGTCCTTCACCTGGGGGAGCTGGCTGAATGCTACCAGAGCAGAAATGCCTGTGTAGTACATTTTAATTGGACGGCAAAGTGCTCTGCCTCTCTGTGGATCTTTTTCAAGCCTCAAACGAGCAGCAGTCGTCCTCCGCGAGCTGCGCAGCATTTAAGGATACGTGAGGGAGATCTTAAGGGGAGCAACGGCAGCCTGGTGCGTGCTGACAACAATCAGGTCAGCGCCAGATAGAGTCAGAGTGAGGCTCACCCGGCAGGAGAAACAGGACAACACAACCAACTGTAACTGAAAGGCTTAAAAGGTTTAACATGAGATGTACCTTATGGAACCTTACATTCAAAACCACAATAAAGTTACAGAAATGAAAATATTCCTCTATTTATAATCACAATCAGGGCCTTTCAATTAACTTTTGTAATCACCAGCCAACATGGCTAGTACATTTTTAAAAGTTACCAGCCAATCAGATTCTCCACAAGCCAATTTTTCCCCAGGAAAAATAAAACTTTTGAGTGATGTTGAATACATTCAAGCATCCACGTTTCTTTAAAACTGTGTTTTGGTTGATGGTTGGTAGATAAAATTTAAACATTTATATTTATGTTTTTTCCCTAACTTTACTACTTCATTTCAGCTCCTCTGGTTTGTTTCACGCCGTTCCCTTCGTTTCCAAGCCAAAGACACACACCAAACCGCCCAAATTTCTTGCCGGAAAACAGACCAATCTGTAAACACTGACTTGTCGGATCATTTCCACAGCCGGCCGATTTAAACACACGCTTCGCTTCATTCATCACCGGCCAAATTGGCTAGTAACTTTACAATGTTATACCAACCAAAGTTAATTTTTACCGGCATTTGGCGGGTTGGTAGGTGTCAATTTAAAGCCCTGATCACAATCCTCTTTCTTAGTATTAAAAATATATACATCTCTGTGCAGGGCTTTAGATTGGTGCTGGCGCCATTACCGACCTGATTAAGTGGATCAGGAGTTATCAGCCATGATATGACCGATCCAAGTTTCTTTATCAATGTGGTTATATAATTCAGTGTTTATGCGATCACTTGCATTCATTTAACCATGACGGGCCACCAACTAGTGTCACAGCTAAAGCTAGCCTTGTTTTACTTAAAGGAACACGCTGACTTATTGGGAATTTAGCTTATTCACTGTAACCCCCAGAGTAAGACAAGTCGATACATACCCTTCTCATCTCTGTGCGTGCTGTAACGCTGTCTGACGGCTCCAGCATTAGCTTAGCCCAGCACAGATCCTGCAGGTAACTGGTTCCAACTAGCCTACTGCTCCGAATTGTGACAAAAGTGACAAAAAATACCGCCCCAACATGTTCCTATTTACATGTTGTGATTTAGAGTCACAGCGTGGGCAAAAAACAACATAACATGAGACACAGCCATCTTCTAACAGTAAACAAACCGGGAACTATATACTCAGACAGGCTTGCTGCGAGCATATCACTCCGCCCAAGTACTATATTCTTCCGGGAAGTTCATGAGAACATAGTTCCCGGTTTGTTTGCGGTTAGAAGATGGCTGTGTCTCATGTAACGTTGTTTTTTGTACACGCTGTGACTCTACAAAAAGTCTGGAGCCGTCAGACACCTTTACAGCACGCACAGAGATGAGAAGGGTATGTATCGACTCGTCTGACTCGTGAATAAGCTAAATTCCCAATAAGTCGGCGTGTTCCTTTAACATAAAAAAATATTTCAAAAAGTGTCGCAGGGTAAGGAGTACAGATTATAATACATTTGGGGGGAAAAGAGCACTGGTATCAGATTGGTACTACATTGAGTTGAAATATGGGAGTTGATTTAAAAAATAAATAAAATAAAATAAAAAAAAAACGTTGGATTGGTGCATCCCTCAACAAACCTCTTAACATTAACACTATTCTTTACCCAGGGATGAGTGCAGCGTTTCAAACCACTCGTTGCCTTTATGTAGGGATTCAGTCTGCTAATTCATTCATTAAACAACCTTTAAACTAACTCCACTGATTTGCAAAACATCAAATGAGATTTTTCCGTTTTAAGTAAACTAGTAAAAATAAAAAAGGGGAAAGCTTAAATAGAAATGTCTTAAAAGGTAAAAAGAAAACATAGCATTTGAGCTGATGTCCCTATGATGGAAGTCCATGAGGGGTTTGGTAAAGGAGCCCCAGTGCTGGCAGAAGCAGCCGACTGGCAGCTCGCACGGTTTGAGCATCCAGAGTGCTGCAGGGTTTCTGTTTTCAAAGGACATCTAACTGCTCAGGAGAAGAGACGTCCTCGGGGACTGTCAGAAAAAACACTGTGTCCCGGATGATGAGGTATTCATTTCATCCGGGGAGAGTCAGAGAGATGGCTGCTTCAGATCTGACGCCTTCTCTTCTGTCATCACTCTAAAACAAGGCTACTTTCTGAGGTTAACGGTGCACGATGAGTTGAGCTCTCCAGACTATTTAGGTGGGTGAAATAAGGGGGAACGTGTAGGGGTGGGAATCACCAGAGGCCTCACGATACGATATCATCACGATACCTATGTCACGTTACGATATTATTGCGATTTCAAACATATTGCAGTA
Source organism: Perca fluviatilis (assembly GCF_010015445.1). NCBI lineage: Eukaryota > Metazoa > Chordata > Actinopteri > Perciformes > Percidae > Perca > Perca fluviatilis. The sequence goes on from NC_053117.1 coordinate 34,721,117, forward strand.
TTCTGCGATATATTGCAATGTATTACCTTTTTTCCCAACTTCAAATTTTTCCCAATTTCAAATGACGTCCCCAAAGGAAAATTTTATCAACATCTGTTTTATCTAAAGATATACATTTCTCTGTCTGTTCATCTCACTTCAATTGTATTGGTGCAAAATGGTATGGTCAAGCAGACAGACCAACCAATTTATCATAAAAGATCGATACTTGGCATCTGTGTATCGATACAGTATTGCCACGAAAAATATCGCGATACTAGGCTGTATCGATTTTTCCCCCCCACCCCTAGGAACGTGTAGCTGAAATAAGAGCAGATGGAGCTGACTGCAACAGGAACCTCTCTGCTCAGGTTTCACTTCAACAGAGCTGTTCAGTTACACTCAAGAGATGCAGCTACTCACTGCCGTCGAGCCAACGCATGAGAGGAAACCAGAGTTTGATGCTCGGTCTTGGCAGCAGGATGAGTAAACAATATGCTGATGTAGCTATCGCTAAATATTAATCTCAATTCATAATTAATGTGGGTGCACTGTTATACACGGGGGTGGGGGGGGGGGGGTGGTCGATATTGTGCAGTTGTGTGGTCAAGCTAATGATGTTGACTACAGAAACAAAAACAAAAGAAAAAATTTGTATATGTGAAAATGTTTGCCAGATGATTTCCTTTGCATTATTCGTTCATTTTGCGGTTATGTGTCACTTTAAAGATGGCAACAGATGCCAGAGTTTCTCTATATGTCTACGCCGGGTCACTCTGCCAAAAGGCAGTAAAAGCATCTAAGTCTGATTCACGTAGATCGATTCAGTAACACACAATGGTCTAAATCCTGTTTCTGAGGAATGAGATGATCTTATTCAAAGATAGGAAATCTCAGTTTGAATTACATATAAAATGTAAATAAATAATAAATAAACAAATATTGAGTCAGTTTTGTTAAGTGAAATGTCCTTCTAGGAACACAGTTTGGTCATTTTGAGCAGTTAGGACCAACAGTCTAAACCCCAAAGACATTCTATTTTAAATTATAAAAAAAAACAGAAACAAATCAGCAAATTCTCACAGTTGAGAAGCCAGAAAATATTTGGCATTTTTGCTTGATGAGACCCCGTCCAACACCTTTGGGATGAACTAGGACACCAACTGTGAGCCAGACCTGATCCCCCAACATCAGTGTTGGACATTAGTCACTAGGGTTGCAAAGGGGCAGACATTTTCTGGTAAATTTCCAGAAACTTTTCATGGAAAGTTTAGCTGTGGAATTTTGGAAACATTTCTATTTGGAAACTTTCATGGGAATTAACGGGAATAAAGGGGAATTAATGGGAATAAACTGGATATTTTTATTATAAATATTTTGCTTTCCATGGGAAGTTTAGCTAAATTTTGATTTACTATGGTAAAAAAACATTTAAGTTCCCTGTTATAGACTAACAGTATTATAACAAGCAATATTAAAAATATCCCTGTTAATTCCCATGGAAAGTTTCCAACTTTGAAAATTCCTGGAATTTTGCAACCCTATTAGTCACTAATGCTCTTGTATCTGTATGGGAGCAACTTTCTGCAGCTAAGTTATCTGTTGTTATAGCAGCAGATTAAAGAACACGGTTTTGGAATGACCACACGTGACGATTCCCGTAATCCTAAACATGTGTTTTAAAAGGTTCTCAATGCCGAAAAGACCCAAAATATATGGAAAAACTCAGAAGTTTCTCATCATGAAAGTTGAAGAGTATCAACAGGGAATATCAACCCCCGACATATTCACTTAGTGGCGATAGCTCTGCCATGAGTACCAGCCGGGGTTTGATTTAAAAAGCTATGTGACGGTGCTCCAGAGCGACCTGTCACAGCGGACATGTTAGAGAACGACGGGTGTAGAACTGCACAGCTTCACCACGATGCTTCAACAATATGAAAAGATGAAGCAGACCCACTAAAAGAAACTGTATTATGGTTTAAAGACTCCTGATTAGATGACCACCGCTGATACATCACAGGCAGCATCAAAGTTTTCAGCAGGACAAATTACAACCTGCAGAGAAAAATGACTAACTGTACAGTACATTATCAGTTTTCTACACCAATATTTTGCTTTGGTATTGGAACAAACTAAGAGTCTACAGCCATGCCAGCAGCTCTGTGAGGCTGCACTTAGACACAGCAAGGCCTTGAGCTAAAAAAATCAGCACGCTAACATGCTCATTATGACAATGCAGCTGTCCAACAGGTTCACCATCTTAGGTTAGTGTGTGAACATGCTAACATTTGCAGATAATCACCACTGAACACACTGTGCAGCTGTGTCTCCTTTAGGATTTTTATTTTTTATTTTTTTTAGTCATGGGGGCAGCGCCGAAACACCCCCCCGCCCCCCCCCCGCCCCCATGAAACGGAACTGACACTTCGCTGCAACACAAACAAATATATTTATTCACCTCTATTCACACACACACAATGAGGCATATTTTAAGTTCTGACTGAACTGTATTTTTTGAGTTACTTTATAGGCCAACTTTGATCTTGACATATAGGCTAAGCATTCTGTAGCAAATAACAATAAACCCACTATTAATTACATTGTCTTAATGCAGTGCAACTACTTCAGCATGTAAATAATGCACCTAAAATACAAACGTGAGCGTTCAGCAATCGCTATCGAATCAACAGCCACGTGCAATTTAGCTCGCAGGTGAAGAATACAAACAACGAAATCACCAGCTAACTTTATAATTTAACATTTAAATTTGCAAACATAGAGGAAACACTGGTGGTCTGTTTGTGCGACCAACAGCCCAAGATCCAAACACAATAGAAAACAGAGGAAACTATGAATATTCACATATGAGAAGCTGGAACCACAGAATAAGGACATTTTATTTCTATCACAAATCGATTTAAACCAATAAATCGAGGATCAAAATTGCTAGTCAATAAATTTTCTGTCAATGGGCTACTTGACGGGGGGCAGACAAAGAGTCAAAAAATGGAACATGTTCATTTATTATCAAAGATTAATTATCATTATATATCTCATATTGATTGATAAACTATAGGGTTGGTAAAGAACAGGACAAAAAATATGGCCCTCCTCTGAAAACGCTGCCATGTTTTCAGGCTAATTTAAAACTTTGGGTCTATTTCATAAATCTAGAGTAATAACAATGAATCTGATGTAACGCTATATTGAAAAATGGCCTTCTATCTAAATTTAAAAGCCAATACTGCAAAAAGAAATGCAAACCGATACTGTGCCTCGTTCTGTACCACATGCCAAATATAGATCATATTATGGTGAGGACCATCGACCACCTGTCATTTGTTTCCAACTCTCACAGCTGGTGAACATCTGTCGTCCTATGACTTGAAATGATTAATCAATCATCAAAATACCCGTTGAGTCAATTTTCTGTCAACTGACAAATAGATTAATCAAGTATTTGTTCTGGCATTACAGTTATTCAAACGACCATAAATGGCTCTGGACATCAGATAGTGAAATGGTATATTGCTAATTGGTATCAACAATCAAAGTCATATTATTTCTAGCCTGGACCCATTGGACAACAGGAACATTTTTGGTCATGTTGATCAATTAGGGTGAGAGCTTTTTTTACGCAACTGTCGTATTGTGAGTAAACACAAAACAAAGAAAGTAACACAACCTGATAATCCGAGCCCTTCTGCAGAGTTGTAGCTTAAAGTGTTACCCTACAGTCACACTAGCTACAAAAGAGAGCGACACGCGCTAGCTTGATGGGCGTTCCTGGGCGTGCCTAGCCTACATCTTGAATGATTTTCTTCGACTCGAGCAACCAACGTACATACGTCTCGCTCTCCTCACACTCCTTCTCTCCGATTGGCAGTCGCTTTGTTGCATCGCTCAGCATTTGCATAAAATAGACTTCTTGTCTATTTTGGCCCCCGCCTTGCTCGTGGGCCCCGACAAGCTCGTCGCTTGTCGCTAGCTAAGCAACTCCCATTGAAAATGAATGGTAGCCTGTCACTTTGTCTCGGTCTCTTGTAGCTACCGTGACTGTAGGGTCATCCTGAACTCACTGGTCTTAACTCACACTGGTCAGAGTCTTTGCTGAGGATTTACTGTTAAGAAAACATTTGTGTATTCCTTACACACAGCTCTAATTGAGAACAAAAACACACACACACACACACACACACACACACACACACACACACACACACACACACACACACACACACACACACACACACACACACACACACACTTTACAAGGAGCAGCTCCAGCATGATCCTCGTCAACTCAACACTTTTAGCTGCAGGCGGTCCAGAAGCGGCCATGGATGAACATTAGGCTCCGGTTACCGTTTCTATTTACATTCCTCCAGCTGAGAGCAGCCACCTGCTCCGAGGCTGGGGGCTCGCTCTGCTTACACACCGGGCCGCGGCTCAGACCTGCACTGGTGAGTGTTTATCAACTTCAAACAAATACAGAAGCAGCTTTATAACCCTTTTCCACCAAAATGAGCAAATATGTTTTGAAAGAATATGTGGGAGGGCGCCCAGATAGCTCAGTTGGTAGAGCGGGCGCCCATATATAGAGGTTTACTCCTCGACGCAGCTGGCCCGGGTTGAACTCCGACCTGTGGCCCTTTGCTGCATGTCATTCCCCCCCTTTCTCTTCCCATTCATGTCTTCAGCTGTCCTGTCAAAATTAAAAAGGCTGAAAATGCCCCCTCAAAAGAATGCTAAACAGGGTTAGTAAACACTAAGCAGCATGAAGGCCAGTGAAAATGTAAAGTTTTTCTTTTTGTCTACTTATTCAGTCTTTCTTTCAAACTCAGTGGAAACTAATTTGGAACGATGTTCGAGCGCTGCTATTTTCCACCTCAAAACAGTTATCAAAATTAAAAAAATTCTGGTAAAACTGCTCACTCAGATTAACATTATTAAAAGTGCCTTGCCTTGGAACCTAAGCCTGTCAGTCAGTCATCAGGGCAGAGAAACCACTGTTGTGCCTGCTTGTCTAAGCGGAAGTGTAACGCCAACAGCACCGCGACCGCTTTCGGCTCGCCATTAATATCATATCGCAGCAAACGCTGTCTGCGTGAAGTTTTGACTGTAACCACACTTTTTTATTTTTATTGGCATCGCCATGATTCTCTGTGACTTCAACAAAACTGCAGACAGTTTACTCTGTCCGCACCTCTCCGTGTGTGTGTGCGTGTGTGTGTGTGTGCGTGTGTGTGTGTGTGTGTGTGTGTGTGTGTGTGTGTGTGTGTGTGTGTTGTCGGTTGGAGCTCCGCTCTGTGTCAATATGCAGAGAGGACAGATAAGTTAGACAGACGCTTTTGGAACCAAATTTGGCATCAAAAGATAAATCATTTTTCTTGCTTTTTTTTTTTCGGTGCCATAAAGTATCGACGTTCGGTACCCAGCCCTAATGGCCACAGTCACAGAAGTTATCAACGGAGGTGGCAAAGCACGTCATAGCATGTCCACCTGGGTGTCATGTTTCCATCACCGGCAATCGGAGCTAAAGCCGATAAATACTAGGGTCGGGTATCGTTTGGATTTTTACGATTCCGATGCCGAACCGGTACTTTTAAAACGATTCCAATTCCTAAACCGATTCTTGAAAAACTGAAAAAGGACATCAAAGATGTAATATGTTTACTAGCGATCACGTGCAGTGAATGGTTAATATGCTTTTACGTCCGTTTTGGTGAGCCCAGAGGGAAAATATGCCATTTTAAAAGCAACCAGTTCCATAGTGGAACCGGGTTTTGGTACCCAACCCTAATAAATACCCGTGAGAGTAATTTGTCCCAGGAATAAAAAACAATTGTAATCTTTCCCAATCAAGACAAAAGCCAAATGTTAGTAGGTGTTAGCGGGAAAGGGGCTTTAATGCGACAGCAAGTACAGCGCTACCCTGAAATACTTTCCCTCATTAAGCTGGTGATTTTTCAGGAGCAGGTGGGGGGAGGAGGGTTTTGATGACACCTGAGCAGAGCACACAGTTATGTTATGGGACGGTCTCTTGAACTATTTTGTCTCTTTGCCAACCACCCCTCAAGCTGTACAACCTCAACAGGAGAGCCTCTAACTTCTGCATTCCCAGAGTTGCCATCATTTAATCCTCATTTGACCCTTTTGAGCTCGGCGTCACAGCAATATCATTTTGACATTTTCACTACTAGGGCTGATCAAATATCCTGGTTCCAGACCCTCTGAACCACTGCCCACATCTCCGATTCACTCAGCAAAGAGAAAAGTGGCAACAAAAAATGGCAGCCAGTGAGGATGAGATTGACGCCAGCTGTACAAGCTGTTGGACTCGACTTACAGGGACCGTAACCCTTCACTATGGCTGGGTACCAAACTCAACGCTTTTTAGGCACCGACCGAATTGCCTCGTTAGTATCGAGTATCATCATTCGTTCTCATCATTCAATACTAAATTTCAAGACCTAAAAAGCAAATCTCATCAGCGTCAGTGAGCCAATAAGCATGCAGCGTCATTCTACCAAGATCTCATAATGTCTGTGACTGGCTGTCTAACATTACTCAGGCCCTCCAGAAAAACGCGATTATGCGATCGCATAATTCAATGCATAATCAGCCAAATTCCGCATATTTATGAGGGGGCCGCATTTTTTCAAATACTCCGCACTTTTGGCGCATAATTTGCCGATTTCCGCGCAAAATATGTGGGGCTTGCATGATTTCATAATCTCCGCATTTTCGTTGCAAAAAAGTCACATAATATATCTTAGCAGAAAGTTGAAAAATGTTGCGTTTACTTCACACAAGAGCAGCCATTTTCCCGTTGCCATGGGAACGTTATGAAGTGACGTAAATTACAAACCGCAGTTTTTGCAAGGAAATTTTTTGTGACTATTATTTGCCACTGTTCATCACACCCCCAACCGGCCCCGTCAGACACCGCCTACCAAGGTTTCTTCCTAAAAGGGAGTTTTTCCTTGCCACTGTCGCAATAGCCACTGCTAATGCTTGCTCTTGAGGGAATTACTGTAATTGTTGGGGTTTTGGAATTTATAGAGTGTGGTCTAAAGTAAAGTGTCTCGAGATAACTCTGTTATGATTTGATACTATAAATAAAATTGAATTGAAATTCTGTAAATAATTATATTGTTTTCCTGTTTCCTTACTTTTAGGAATATGAACACAACAATGGCTCAATAACATACAGTCTGAAATGGGCAATTTTGGTTAAAATCTAAAACTGTCTGATCACAGAATAAGTACAGAAGATGGCAAAATCTGATCAAACATTCAAAGCCAGTTTTCTTTACTTGCTATTTCAGTTGGCAAGAATTAAAGTATTGAGGTTCAATCCCCAAAAGTAGCATTAATGCTCCTGGTAGGTTCAGGTCAGCTTTTCCTAAGGCTACCTTAATACAATACGAAACTCACATATCCATTGTGTACATTGAAGTAGTTATTGTAGTCATTCCTTCTGTCTACACTGGCGGTGAGGGGATCCCCTTCTTAGTTTGAATACAGTGGGAGAGATGGGGACAGAATCCATCCATTTGAGTTGACTGCTGAAGCCTCATATTAGCTTGAAATTAACTAGTTTGCAGTGTTTTCACATCAAGAGGGGATCTCTGTAAATATGGACATGTGAATATTACATTAGGACAATTTGAACCTATCCTTTAACCTATCCTTTAACTGCTGCGATTCACTTCAAATCACTGAAATGTAAGCTTATCAAACAAATAGTGTCTTAGATTTCTTTTCTCACACATTTCTGAGGTGTAAATGTCCTCTAAAAACACCACCAAACTGTACTTCTATGTATCAATATTAAGTTATTTTCTCACTCCTAACTGACTAAAACATGAAACTCAACCCTGGCAAGCCGTGGAGGTCGAAACCTGCAAGATTATATGTGATAAGTCATTCCGTGTGCAGGTGCATCATCCGTTACCTGTACTTCTAAAGGACTACAAACAGGTGCACTTCAAATTAAGACAATGCGAACTTCATTTTGGTAACAGGACCTGGGCGACCTGTAACAGCAGCTCTTGTGTGGAGGAAAATGATATGTTGTAGCGGGAAAGTATTTATTATTTAGTATCCCTTTAAACGTTAAAAAGCCACGTTTAGGACGGCCAGTGAGCTCCACGCGGGGTATGGAGGGACGGTTCAACGGACAGCCTGTGGGAAACTTGCCGTTATTCTGGTGGTCTACTCGTTAACCATCGAAGACTTAGCTAAGTAAATCCACTAAGACCGACCTGAAGCTGAGCTAAACGAAGGAGGAAGTTAACCGAGCCGAGCGGGACAGCAACACAAACAGCACGCCCGTTCATCCCTCTCTTCCCCCGCACCGAAAACTGTCATAAAAAGCGGACACTTAACGTTACCTTCACCGAGAGTCCGTTCACCACCGGGAGGAGGAGGAAGCTCGGAGGTCAGCGTGTCCAAAAAAAGCCTTAAACAAAACACTTTGTTGCTGTTGTTTGAGTTTCCTGTAACAGAAATTAAGTCCAGTTCTGGTGTCAGCGTATCCGAGACTCACAACGTGGAGTGGAAGCGGCAACAACAACGGCGGCAGCAAACGGTCTCCCGGCCAGCCTGCTGTCAGCGCTCAGCGCAGGTTGCGGCTGCGCATGCGCCTACCAACTGCTAATGCGAAACGAAGATCGTCTAATGAGAAGATGGCACGTTAAGAGTTTAGAAACATGCCAACCTAAAGTATGTTCTCAATAATAGTATATATTTGTTTCTCTTTATTACTAGATTGCTTACAATTTTAACGTTTTTATCTAAAAATATTAAATTACCTAATTAGTATAAAAAAGGAGACGGAGGAGCTTCTAAAGAGGGTACATGCGAGACAGGATACATAAAATTCAATAGGTGGTGAACCCCAGAAGGGGAAAAGACTGAGACATGTCTTGGAGGGTGACAGCAAAGGTGCTTTGCTGGAGGTGCCATTGTTTTCTGTTTCCTGTGTAATTCTGTAATGTGATACTGTAATTTAATTAGCCATTTGTTTTTTAGCTGTTATAGTACAACAGAGGTTAAGAGAGAATTTTTTTTGTCGGCTGGGACGGGGGTTGGGGGGGGTAAAAGTTGTTATTGTAGTTTATGTGTTTTAAGCCCCCAACGTCTCCTTCCAGGCGCTGCCCGTTGGGGGCTTAAAACACTGATTAGGCAATGGTTATGGTTATGGTTATGGTTATGGTTAGGGTTAAGGTTAGGGTTAGATGCCTTGAAGTCAACGGTCGCAGCGCTGCCTGGAAGGAGACGTTGGGGACTTAAAACACCATCAAGCGTAATTGTAATTGCAATAAAAAAATCTATGTAATTGAAAAGTTAAACAAGTAACAGCTTATATCTAATAAATAAAAAAGCAATTCAGTTACATAATAGCACAGTTGATCAAGGCTGTTGATTTATCAATTAATTTTTTTTGATCAATAACATCTCAGAAAATAGTAATACACATCAAAAGAGCCCAAGTTGACTCATTCAAATTGATTGTTTTATTTCACAGTCCACAACCCAAATAAAATGATACGAATAAAGTCAAGTGTGATAAATTAGAGCCAGTGACTTTTTGGCAGTTTCCATTAGAAAAAAAAAATTACAGTTTCAAAACAGTTGCAGATATATTTTCCCATCCATCAAATAATCAAAATATATCAGCTCTACAAGTAAATATACTTTATACTTTTTATACTAATTTTATTGCACATACTGTATATTAAGATTTTAATTGGGCCTGCAGGGCTTCCATATATTAAGCACTGAATAGACTTGTGATAATGTTATGCACAACACAAAGAGATGGTTGTTTCCTGCTTGCAGTGCGAGTTGATATATTTCGATGAACTCTTTGAAATTGTTCTGAAAATAGACACAAAAATCATAACTTTATTGCAGCCATATTGAGAATGCCAGTTTTGCAGTCTCTACTGAGCTCAAGATTAATGGATAATCATCCATAACTATTTTTACTCTGTATACAAACTTTCCTCTTCAGCTGATTAAATGCCTGTAGCTAACTGGAGGCAGCAGGACAGATCTGTATACGTTCCATCCGCAGCCTCTAATTTGCACACTGCCGTGCCATTACCCCGCGTGTCTGCACACTGTTTACTTTTAAATTATGTCCAGCCAAAACCAGCATGCTGCAAAATAACTACTCAAACCTCTGTGGCTCCTCAAACTGGCTGGTTTAGCATCTTGGACACACAGTTCACAAAGTGGAGACACATATTTCACTCCACATAACAAAATATCGTGTGAAAAACTGAGTTACAAAGTAAAAATATGCAACATTATTCACAGAAAATGTGACATGACTGGATGTTTTATCCCCACAAACTGATTATATATTTTGAAAGCCACATCATCCATCTTTGGCGTCATAGTGTGTGCTTCATAATGTATTTTTGCACCACTGTAATTTGAACAGCAGATTATGTTAAGTATGAGATCAGTGAAGTGACCGGTCTAATTATGTTTGTATACTTCCAGCATGTGAAAGGCTACAGCAACACTTTGGTAAAGGTCAGAGAAAGTTTCAAATTTAATTTTAAATATAAAAAAAAAGTAAGTTGACTTGATAACCAGTCGTTGAGATGGTAATTTCCAATATATGTTTATTAGGTCGGTGACGTTTAGCGCGTACAAACTAGCATGTGTGCTTGGATACACCCTAACTGACCTCATATACCCTGTGCAATATTATCAATAGACATTCAAGCCATACATTGTGTAGGTTTTCAGGTCAGCATGTACAGTATATACTTTCAGTACTGAATAGTGCTTTCAGAGCAACATGTGTAAACCCAACAGCGTGACTTGGGGTTGAGATCTCCACTTTTATAGAAATTTTGAACATCAAACACCTCATTTTCTGCATTCTGGTGATTTTTTCTGCAACAATTTATGGTGCAAATGTCTTCATGTAAAGGAAATTATGATAGGTTGTTGGCAGGGGGGGGGAATTGCACTGGCCAGTTTGGATTATTAATCCCCCCTGTAAATTATGCCTATGCATAAACTGTACTTATTAAACATTTGCACTGAATTAAAAGTACACTTCAAAACAACCCATAGATTAAAACAATCTATAATAATAATTTAACAAATTGATGAAATATCATACCCCTTAAACTGATTGAGTGTATTATTGTAAAATCAGTCCAAAGCCTTTAGGTAAACTTAGAGTACAGTGCACGTCACAGAGCCTGTCAGTAATATTTGGACTCCACTGTCCTGCAGTAATCTCTTCAGTTCTCCTATCGTGTGCTGTAATGTGAAGCTCTATTTGAATACAAAGCAAGGAAAGTGAGATCTGTGTGAAAATTCACAGCCAAGGTGTGAAGATAGGAAGATTGTTGAAGTTTCGTCTTCCCACTAATGCAACTATTACATGTCTTTGTTGGTTAGATTCTGTGGGTGTGTTCTGTGTAGAAAAACAAGTTCTGAACATGAAGGTATGTAATGAAGTGAACTGTCTCACTGTTTATTTGTTGTTCATATTGTTCACAGTGCACTGAAATGGCTCATGTCAAGTCCACAAAACGGACTCAAGCTCCTCTCACAAGTTCTTTTCAGACCTTTCAGCTACATCTCATGGTCTTCCTCAGCGGGTGTGATGATAAAGTTGATCTGAAGTTCGTCAGGTCACGCAATCACAACTGAGCTATCACCCTGACAACAGGCCAAAGGTAAACCGTGGGAAACCATGAGACCAGTTGAAAGCTCCATGTAAAAAATGTAATTGACCTTTGAGTAGAGAATTTTTTTTGTCAAACTCTTTCTAAGGTCTTTAATGAACTTTCATCTGCTGTTGTAAAGAAGAGGCGGCAGTAGCTAAGTCGGTGGGGACTTGGCTTGGGAACGGAGGGATGCTGGTTCAAGTTCCGGCTTGGACAAAGTACGGAGCGTGGAATGGTGACTGGAGAGGTGCGGCGGTTCCCTTGAGCAAGGCATCAAACCCCCAGCTTGGAGCCCTTTTCAGGGCCTGTGAGGCAGCCCCCTTGCTCTGAAAAAATCTGAGATTTAGCATAATATTAAAATGCTCAAGTCAAGTACAATTACCTCATAATTGTACTTAAGTACAGTACTTGAGTAAATGTACCTAGTCATCTTCCACCACTGGATATACTGTATGTAGAAGAGAAAATTACATGCATGACTTGCACTGAATGTTTTTGGTTCAAAGAATCAGCAGCAGAGTGACACCTCTTAGTGTTTTTTACCCCTCTCAGGTGCAAAAACACAGAAGCTGTCCCCCAGCAGAGAGGGAGGCAGTTCAGGTATCACTAAGTAAGCCTGCTGGTGACTCACCGCTGCCATGCAGATTAATGCATGAAAAAGTGCACCATATTCAACATCGTATATTAACCAAATGAGCAGAACAGCCGGTCATTCACATTAGTTCATGTCAGAAATCCCAGTAATTGCAGCAATGTATATGCCTGGTTGTCTCTTCTTGTTAATTGATGAATAACCACATACAGTTTTATCACTAAAGTTGCACTGGAGTCTGATAAAGGTGACACGCAACACCTGATCATTTAGACTCCTGTGGCGTTTGAGCTGATGTGTACATCTTCATCTCACATGTTATCTCCATTTATAACACACACAAACACATACATACATACATACTTTCACTCTTTTCTGTGTTTTTATTTTTAAAAACTGGCTGTTTTTCTCACATTCAACATCAATTCTGGCTACCTCACACACACAAACACATACACAGGGCTGACGTTCTCCATCTGGTATCTGCTTAACGCCACAGACGTCAGGTCCCCCCACGTCTATCTATAACACGAAGCATCACCAGCCGTCTCAGCAGAGGAGGAGGCTGCTCATCTTATCTGTCATGTTGCACCACTCTGTGGCTCTGCATGCTCAAGTAACCCTTTTTAGACGGAGAGACACACTGGCTGTTGTTCAGCTGCATCAGCAAAGTGCTGGGTTACAGGGGTGAATGTGTGTGTGTGTGCGTGTGTGTCTGTGTGCGTGTGTGTGTGTGTGCGTGTGCGTGTGTGTGTGTGTGAGCTGTGTCTGCGTCACTTGGCAGCAGGTGGATTGGAGAGAGTGAGAGAGGGAAGCTCTCTCACTCTCTCCAACAGCCCTCCAGCCTGTTGCCATACAAACACACACAAGTCTTCACACATTTGGCATCTCTGGTCTGGTTTCACACTTTTTTTTACAATCCTGTGGTGATATGGAACTTCTGTAATGACAAAACTGTTCAGCAATTAGCTTGATAATTAATGGACATAATGGCCATTTTGTTACCACTCCACTCAATTATTCCATTAATTCTTCATTATGATTTTTCAGATTGATAACAGCAGTGGCAGTGTCAAGAAAAACAGCCTCCTTTTTCATTTCCACGAGATTAATGTTTGGGCACAGCGGGGAAGTCAGCGCTGAAGATTGCAAAGTTTGTGTCTGGCTAAAAAAGTTGCATACATTTTGATAGCAAATGTAGGTCACATGGACACTTATTATCACTACATAAAATGTATATTTTTTTGCTGCGGATATAAGCAGTTCATTTGCAGATAATTTGATGCCAGCCCAGAGTCCCACAGAGAGAATAAAACCCAAGGTCATCCTGCATAAAAATGTTACGTCGCACAACTTTTGCTGCAACACAACCAGTACCATTCTGCTATGTCCTTGTTTACCATGTTGAGATAACTTTTTTCCGTCTCATAGTGTTACAGACCACCTTAAATGGCTGATGAGCCTTGAACTCTGAATCCCACTAAACGCCTTACCTTGCACAGGAGCTGGATTCTCGCCATATCACGAGATCCCGCGAGAATAACTGGATTACATATCACACGAAAATCCATTTTGTCAGGCTTTAAAGCTCCAATGTGTAATACTAACAGCTAGCGTTTGACTGCAGTCCAAATTCAAAATACTGAAAAGAGTCGTCTCCCCAGCCCCAAGTTCACAGGAGTTGCCAGGTTGAAAACAAAAAAAAAAGCCTACACAATGTCAATGTAGGCTTGATGCTAGTCTCACATTGCCAGACATTACTCCACAGCATTCTGCTATGTTGACAGTTATAAAAGCCCACACACACACACACACACACACACACACACACACACACACACACACACACACACACACACACACAAGAACACACACACACTCAGCCATCAATCACTCACTGGGAGACAAATAGTGTTGATGTCTGCAGAAATGCTGAGCTTATCTCTTGTTTGACACGTGAGATGATCAGAAACACTCCGAGTCAAAGCTGTGGACTGTCTCAGCACTTTAGCTGAAATACACTGAAGAAGAAGCAGATTGCTCCAGGGGGATGTTCACATGTTCAGGTCCAGAGTGCTTTAATTGCAGAATTCAATCAATTTTGAGCTCGAGTCCTGGTATAAAATTAAACAGCTTTGCCCCTTTAATCTGATTTTCATGGGCATTTTGCAGTGGTTATTAATCATGCGCAGCTCTAACGTTTGGTTTGACTTCTGTCCTGCTGCTGAATGCTGATTACACACCTTCCAATAGTCTCTTTGTCCTCTATCAGTCCATGTAAAACCTGCATGGACTGGAAAAATATTTAAAAAAAAATAAGGTAACACTTTACTTGAAGGTATCTACATAAGAGTGACATGGCACTGTCATGAACACAGTCATGACACATGAATCCTAACCCTAACTCTAACCCTAACCCTAACCCTAACTTGTCATGACAAAAACAGAATGACACTTACTAAAAGAAGCGTTATGTCATAAACGTTTATCACTTGTTTATAATGTTTATGACACGTTCATAACAGTGTCATGTCACTGTTTTGTAGATACCTTCAAGTAAAGTGTAACCACAAATAAAATAGTTTCTGCGCATTAAAGTTCATCCTTGTTTGTGTTTTCATGTTGGGAATCAAGTTGATCTCCTAATTTGTGTCGAAATCCAGTGACAGTGTTGTCAGTGAAGGTCTCTTTTGTTTACAGCATATTAATTCAGTCATGATTTATGATATGAATGCTGGATGTAGCCGTTAGGCATGTACCCTTTAATCACCATCTGTGGAAGAGATATGCAACAAACCACGTACATATTCTGTGTGAACAATAATGGTAAAAGGTTGATAAGATAAGATAAGTAAGATAAAGATGAACTGATGATATTTATGCTACGATAAACAGACGATCGCAGAAGACCGATGCAACTGTGGAGGCCTGCATTCTGTCCTTTATGAGGATGTCGTTGTCAGCATCAGTGTCTGTCAGCAAACATGGGCTCCACTCTGCAGGAAGGTGAGAGACATCATCGGCGCCGACTAAATACCCTTTTCCTAACATAATTACACAGTACACGTTAATAGGGCTACAACTAACAATTATTTTCATTGTCCATTCTTCTGTAGATCATCAGTTGTTTGGTCAATAAAATGTCAGAAAATACCGGAAATATTGTCGATCAGTGTTTCCCAAAGCCCAAGATAACATCCTCAAATGTCTTGTTTTGTCCACAACTCAAACATATGCAGGTAACTGTCACAGAGGAAAGAAGAAACTAGAACATATTTACAATTAAGAAGCTGGAATCAAGTTTTACTTCTTAAAAAACCCAATGAATAACACAAGCAACTATTTAGTAAAAGTCTACAACAATTCTTTTTTTTTTTTTTTACAAATTTAATGAGCATTGTTGGAGGGAGCCTGAGATCTAAGATTTTCATTGCCAATGACTGCTTCTCCGTAATTGTGCACAAATAAAGAACTTGAACTCTTTACAGCCTATTTTCCCATTAAGAAAAATGGGAAACAATAAAATTCTGTCACTTGGATGGCCATGACTACATACCAGGAGAGACTACACAGAGTGCTGTGGTAGTGCTCATTTTGCTCGTAAGGACCAGGATTATTAACAGACATCTTCATTAGTCTCTCCATTGCCAGACCTTCATCCACAGAGCTGCGGAGGAGGGTCTGGCTAGTCCACACAGCCGGAACGCTGGATGGTGGAAAAATATGCTCTGGTTTATTGGCATTTCTTCAAATCAATCACAATCTTCATGGGCGGCGCTAAGTGCTGGTAGAAGCCTCGGTGAAGCTGCAAAATAGCCTCGGGAAGGAACTTGTCTCGGTGGAACGTGTTTAGATTCAAAAGTTGTTTTGAATGTACAGAAAACTCAGATTGGACAGGTAATCTAGCTAGCTGTCTGGATTTACCCTGTAGAGCTCTGAGGAGCAGTTAACCATAGTCCTCAGAAATCCACCAGAGTTTAGAATTCCACAATTTGTCATATAAGCTGCAGTATGAAGGCTTTTAAAGCTTAGCGTCAAATACTGCTTAATTATGCCTCAACGCCCCCTTAGTAATAATAACTCAATAACTCAAAACAAATTCTACAATATGAAGTCATTTGTGGCTGATCCATTAAGGCCAGCTTTATTGAATTGCTTTATTGAAGAGCTCGAAAGGCGAGTGTCTTTATTGAATATGTGAGTGGGTCATTAAACAACGTCAAAGCATGTCTCCCAAAGTCGCCTGCACACACACTTTGGAAAATTACAACTGAGTTTATAAATGGAAAACAAACAAAAAGACAAAGTGAAAGGGTTTATAATCCTGATAATTCAAATGCAAATGAGCAATTTTAGCATTTCGGAATAGGGACAGAATTGGTTTTCAAATGCAAAGTGCCAAAATGTTATTTCTCCACTGCTACAACTTTAAAGCCCAACAAGAGTAATTGTTTGGCTTTATATGCTCCTGGAAACTAATTGGTTACTAATTTGCATTGCTTGCAGTTATTTATTTCCCACCTTTGACTTCACCAGAGATGATTAGTACAGATGCCTGATGACGAATATGACAGTAGAGGTTTAATTCTTAGGATGAGTCACTGTTAACATGATCAGTCACATGAGCTGCAGCAGACGTCTTCACACCTCCTTCACACTGTCATAAAAAGGTGATAATTTAAACGTCCATGCGTTCTTCCTCTCTGCTAACAAGGTGCACATGCTGAGGGTGTACTCTATGTACTGTAAGCACTCACTCTGTATGCTGTCAGCACATTAGCTTTGTTTGGTTGCATTTCACCTACACATTTGGTTGTTTCCAGAGGTGGAAGAAGAACTCTTTTTTTATTTTCTCTTCCCCCCCCCCCCCCCCCCCCCTTTTTATTTTTTTTTTTTTTGGGGGTTTTTTTTACCTTTTTTTTTTTTTGATTTTTTTTTTTTTTGTTTTGTGGGGGGGGGTGGGGGGGGGGGGTGTTTTTGGGTTGTGGGTTGGAGATTTTAAAAAAAAAAAAAAAGGGGGGGGGTTTTTTTTTTTTTTTTTTTTTTTTTTTTTTTTCTCTTCCCCTCCCCTTTTTTTTTTTTTTTTTTGGGTGGGGGGGGTTTTTTTTTTTTTTTTTTTTGGGGGGGGGGGGGGTTTTTTTTTTTTTTG
This sequence comes from Perca fluviatilis, assembly GCF_010015445.1. Taxonomy (NCBI): domain Eukaryota; kingdom Metazoa; phylum Chordata; class Actinopteri; order Perciformes; family Percidae; genus Perca; species Perca fluviatilis. The sequence goes on from NC_053117.1 coordinate 34,738,551, forward strand.
TTTTTTTGGAGCTTGAGGCTGTCTACAGAGACCGCATTTTTTTCCAGTGTGTTCAGGGGACAGAGGCCCGTTCCAGAAAGCAGGTTTAGTGAAAACTCAGAGTTGGTTAACCCTGAGATGAGGGAAACTCTGGGTTTTCTGTTCCAGAAAGAGAGGTAACTTAACCTCAGAGTCAGTTACTATGGTAACTGAGTCTGTGAACCTAACCTGGTTGGGAGCAGGTTTTCTTCAAGAAACCTCGAGGAAACGGGGAAAAAAACTCTTCTCTCATTCCCCTCCCTCTCAGAGGGAGGGGAAACTCATTTCCTCATTCATTCAGTCTGTATCAGGCGCATTGTAATGCAGTTTGATATCTGCATGAATAAAAAAACGTATTGGTTTATGTTAGGCAGACTATAAAATGTTTTTTTTCTCAAACATGTCATGTCCTTTTGTCGACGATCCCGTTGATGAAAGAGCTGTATTAATTCAGAGAGTTTACGTCGGGAGATGATATTGAGTCCCGACTAGATGTTTTTTCATTTCCACATAACCGATTTGAGAGGTATTTTTTATCACAGTCTATTAGATATGTAGATACCTTATCCTTCCACTAGTTCAACATCGTGGACAGGCTTTAACATCCCACCAGATTCTTTTTGTCGCATTACATTTTTTGCAAACGGCAGTTTTCTTTATAACAGCAGCGGATCATACTGTAATAGTAAAGCTACTGTATGTAGAGCCGTCAGAAAAGTGTGACTCGCTCTGAAACGTTTTTGTAGTGTTCCCTGGACACAGACCAGTGAGAGCCATTAAAAAGAAATAAATGATTATACTTATAATTCTGTTAATGATATGGTGCTGCAGCCTCAGAATGGGAATAGTATAGTTTACTTTTTCGCCCGCAGGATTGCACCTAAATAAAATTATAGGTGTAGACTACAATTTTAGTTTTCACCAGTAATATTATAAGTTAACTGTGATTAAATATGAAATTAATACACTGTTAATGCGTACTCATTGACTCGAGCAGCAATTTTCTCCCACACCAATTCTCTCTCTTTTGCAGCAGCAGCCGCTGTCTTGCTTTTTGATCAAATTCAATTGTTCATATTTAACTGCCTGACCCATTTGTTTGTGGTTGTTACCATGGTGAATCGTAGAATCATGGCTCCATTCATACTGCCTTATTTGCTTGTGATCCTGAGTGAACCTACTCCGAGTTGATTGAACAAACTCAAATCAGCTGTTCTGGAACCGAAAACTCTGAGTTTCCCATCTCAGGGTTAATCAACTCAGACATCAGGGTTAGACTCAAAGTTTGTTAAACCTCCTTCCTGGAACGGGCCTCAGGCAGCTAGCGGATAGTGAGGAGATGTTTGCTGTATGTGACAAAAAATGTTGTAGCCTAAAAACCTTGTGACATTGCTTAGAGCACCTTTAAGTAAAAATACTAATACCAGACTTTAAAAATAGTTTCTGTCGCCCCTTGAAGAATTCAAAGTAATGATAACAAAACTGTTGGCGCGTCCACATGATACAAGCCTTCCGTGATCGCGCACCAGCCTCCCCCTTCCACGTAGTTGCTAGCAGCCAAGGAGGACACGGAGGATTAAAAAAACATGATGGACTCTTCAGAAGAGGTCATTATCTTCGCTCGAGTTTCTGCGCGGGAAAGTCACCGGACGACACAATCTTCTGAACATAGCCATACTGAGAAACACAGAGAGAGTTGGGTGGAGCTGATAGTCTTAATTAGCTTTGTAGCAACTCACTTGGCAATGGCTTGAATGTGATGGATGTTCATTAATATCAAAAAGTTACGCACTAAAGCTTTAAGTAAAAGTATGTATCATCAGGAAAAGTAAAAGCACTCAATGCAGAAAACTATTTTAGAAACTGGAAACGAAAAAAGGGTCGAAAGCGTCAACAGAAGCTTAAAAAGCGTCAAATACTTGTGAAAGGCGTCGAAAAATGCGTTAAAACTAATTCTGTGTTTAATCAGCTAATCATTTCAGCTGGACTTGTAGGCCGTTATATTGTTGGGTAGTTTAAAGGGGCGCTACGCAGTTTTGGCAATTTCTTAGGTCATATGGTTTCTCTATAGAGCTCCACCTACAGCTTCGGAATAGATATTTGGCAACACTGTGTAAAAACTCGCTCGGTGAGTCTGCTGTTTCGTCTTTCTTTCCTCCGACAATGCTTTCCTAGCTTTCTGCTTCTTTTTTGCCGGTTCAGCCATGACGATAGTGTGAAAAACTCCATCGCTACCTTGTTCTTGCTAGCCGGTTCCTGGATGGGGGCGTGTAGCGGCGTGTATGTATGCAGTGCCCTGATGCAATTTGTTACATCGCGAGACCTGATATCACGCGATACTTCCTGATGCTGAGGCCAGCGGCTCGCCAGCCAAAAGTTGCAAGGGCGGTTTTTCCGCTCACAGGCGCTAGGGGGGAGCGAGACATCCACCATTCAACCCAAAAAAAAGTCATATAACCATTCCAATGACTCCGAAGCTGTTCAGTTAAGGTAAATTAAGCTAAAAAAAAAACTGCATAGTTCCCCTTTAATTTACAATAAAACATTGTAATTTATAAACATAAACATGTTTTGTGTGCAACAATCTTAATGAGTAAAGTAACCAGTAACTAAAGCTGTCAGGTTAATGTAGTGGAGTAAAAAGTACAATATTTCTCTCTGAAATGTAGCGAAGTAGAAGTAGAAAGTGGCATGAAAAGAAAAGACTCAAGTAAAGTACAAGTAACCTCAAATTTGTACTTAAGTACAGTACTTGAATAAATGTACATTACACCACTGGTTGTTTCACTTCACTTTATGTGACTTTATTGTTTTTCCAAGAGAAAAACTTGACTTAAAAACAAAACAAAAGACTTGCATGAGTCCTTCATATGTACATAAAATACCCTCCAGAATAATAAAAGCAGCGCCCCTCCTGCAGCTCTGTCCGCTCTGTCCTCAGCCCCTCCCCTCATACAGTAACCTGTACAGATACTAGTTATTCATATCAATCATCCTCGTCGTGATTGTGATCTGGATGCTGTTATACAGTGTGGTGGAATTTCCAGCTTACGACTTCATGCTATATAAGTTGAGACAGTGGTACCCCAGGTCTCATTCAGGTCAGTGTCCAACATAACCGCATAATCTTTCCAGGCAGGGGAGTACTTCAACTGTGTGCCTCCGTAGATTCAATCTAGACAGCTGCATGATAAGGGAACGCTTTGTTTCAGGATTGTCTCCTTTTGGAGGTTGGTGGGCCTGCCACACTTTTTCATACCCAGAGAGAGAGATAGGCTGAACTAGGCTTTAGCATCAGTGTTTTAGGCTCCTGCAATATCTGTATTTACATTGAAGGGTTGGGACGGCATGACACGATAACACATCGTGGTAAAACTGTACTGCCTTTGCCTGCCCTAAATTCTTTCCTCAATTCGTTTCAATCAGGAGAGACTTCACTTGAGAGTGAAATAAGTTTAATGAACATGGTGCATAATAGGTTGAAATGCTGCACTTTAAACTTCTTATGCATGTCATGTATGCAACAGACTTGAGGTTTTTTGTCCATAAAAGTGACAAAACGATCTCCTCGTGCTCTTTTGTCCTTACTCCTGTCCGACCCTCAGCGCCGACCCGAGCCTTTTGGGGACCCTAAGCAGAATTTGATTTGGGGGCCCCCCCCCTCCCACCACTCGGAGTCACCTGTACTTCACGATTATTGACACAAATGTCACGCTATAATGTTACATTATAAATGAATACAGTGAGGTTATGTATTAATACAGTGACGGTTTATGAACTACTGTCCCACTGGGCACAGATGCATAAGGACCCTCCCCCCCTACTATATTTGTGCAAAAGTGGATGCAAAAGTGGATGCAAACATCTACCAAATTTTGAATTTGGTAGATGTGATTTCCTGTATTCTGGTGCATTTTGGGGATGGTCAGCTGGAGAAGGGCAATACCTAAATTTGTTCAGATTCATAGCCTTTTGCTTTTTGATTTATTAAGGTAGTGACTTCACCCAACTACTTGGGCTTCAGGGCCAAACAATACTGACATACTCTGTGTTAGTAGGAAGTAGGGCTGGGCGATATGGCCTCAAAAAAATCCCAGATTTTTTCACAAAGAATCTGATTCATGATTTAAATCGATCCCCCCCCCACAAATGACAAGATCTCACACACACACACACACAAACACACACACACATGGGGCATGTATACCATTATGATTATTCATGCCAATTTTATGTAAATATTGGTTTGAGTGTTTTCCCTATCATTGTATTGGGGGGGCGCCCTCTGTGAAAGAGTGAAAAAATGATATTATGCTATATATTGAACAAATTATATAATAATGCTATATATTCAACAACACTAAACAGATGCGTGAGATAAAGCTGTTTTCACACATACAGGTAATTCACTTCTCGTTCCTCAGTAAAAGTTCAATTCATTTTAACTTTAGTCGCGCAACCTTGCCCCTATTTTCACCTGTTGCTGAGTAATGTACATTAACATGCCATGGTCTCATGAGTGTAGCATACCTGTAGCAAGCTCCTTCGTAGTAACTAGCGGTAAAAACAAACGTCGAAGAGGAGCTCCGTGCTACAGAGTGGCGATTGCTAGTTGTTGTAAGCCGCTACAGACCTCCGTCACAGCTCGGTCGTATCAGCGGCTTTTAGCTAGTAGATGTGTTGAGCACAATGAGCTGCCGGTCATTTTGGCGGATATTACGGTTAAGTAAGTAATGAAACGAGTAGTTAAGAAAATAACTGATGTTAGCCGCTGTCGCTGCCATGTTGTTTGTGTATCACTATGGCAAACGTGCGGGGGGAGGGCTGGGCCCATTCGGAACTACGGGAGCCCAGATGGGACCGTCGGCGAATGTTACGAGGGAAAAACAACACTCGGTTGGGGGCCCCCTAGTGGCCAGGGGGCCCCAAGCAGCCGCTTAGTTCGCTTATGCCTCGGGCCGGCTCTGCCGACCCTTCCAGTTTCAAGTAAACTGATGGACAAATGCTGTCCACACAGCAGTTTAACAATGTGATTTAGAGCCTAATGTTCAATCAAAATTACAACACAGCTATCAATGTGCGGAATATTGAAGTTTAACTGCTGAGAGTTGATGCTGTTTTTTTTTTTTTTTTGTATTTTGAGATCATATTAATTTTCTCTTCAGTACTGATAGGTTGGATATGTATGTAGGGTACTACACAAGAAGGTTAGTCTGGGGACAACCTTCACCCACAGGAACAGCTTAGAATGTGTAGAATCTATTATGAGTTAGGGTACAAACCCTCACACAGAGGAATTGGAGCCAGGAATGTGGGAATCTATTAGGAGCACGTACCATAAAAGGTGTAGTTTAAGAGTAAACTGTTGCACTGAAATAGATAGCTTGAAGTGTGTGAAGACAAAAAGTATAAAGGAGGAGTTATGTTGATGTTCGTAGAGACACTATGGGTACATGCTCTTAGGAGGGTGTACACATGGTTATCTTCCTTTCTTGGAGAGAAACCTTGGCATATACATTTGGTGCATGTCAACTGTTCTCCCTTTCATGAAAGTATGTATGTTTGTTGTGTGAATAAAGCTGCATTAGTCTGAACTCATTGTACTCAGCATTTTTTCTAGTCTCCATCTCATTTCCAGACATTTCCCAGATATCAAGTACTGCAGCCAACCAAAGATGGCATGAATTACCTGCGCAGGTCTACTTTGAGAAAATAAAAAAAACACCTGACAAAAAAGCATTGAGCCTAGAGTGCCAGCTATCGCACATTACTACAACGGCTAGAAAAAATTTAAATCAAACTTTATTTTTCCTGTGAGGGAACTTGGTTTGTGGTCAGGCACTTTCAAACACAACATACAGCAATACATAGTCCGTATGAATCATACCAGAGAATAAATAAAGGCTAAATACTAAAATACTAAAAGAAACTAAAAACCCTGAGGGTAGGAGTAGAGGGGTTGGTAGGGAGAATAGGTCGAAGTCTGGATCGATCGATGGGGGGTTATTGTTTGTTCAACAGTCTGATGGATGCTGGCACAAAGGTGGAGATGGCTTGTTTGGATCGTAGGGGAAGGGAATGGAATCTCCTCCCTGAAGGCAACAGATGGTACTGGTTATTGAGATTATGGGTGAGGTCCGATATGATGAGTGGATACATAGGCATATCCCCCGATGGAGTCTAGACACTGGTGGAGGTGATCAAGGGATAAAGGAAGCCTGAAGATCTGGATGGATGGGATGTGAAGCAGGGCTTCTGATGGAGGAACCCTTGGTGCTGGGAATGATGAGAACTGGAGGTGAATGGGATGGAGGAGGGTCGCTTCATTAAATGCTCGTGTGCAAGTCATCAAGGTCTCCCGAATCTTCTTCTCACATCGTCACCTTCCTAAAATAATGGCCTGAGTCATTTTTTCACGTTTTTCAGAAAACACAAAAAAACTGAACCAAATACTGAATATATAATTATTAATAATTTCACTCAAAACTGTTATGACAATAGATGACTATTGACATAGTAATAACAATGTCTGTCAATTATGCAACATAAGAGGAATAAATGTCTTTGTGACTTAGGCAATTTTAAACCTTCCACTCTGTCAACAATCAGTGTGTTTACATGCACAGAAACCTCATCACTTACCAATTGGGGACGAGCCCTGAATTGTGGAAATAACTTCAGCGATAGAGTGGTAGATTTTTGTTCTTCTTGAAGTGGCTGCCATTTTGAAAAGCTTGTAAAATTGCCTAAGTCACATTGTCTTTTGACTTAGGCAAAATAAAACGGCCT